>NC_090653.1:261011764-261106764 GCF_040937935.1 Hyperolius riggenbachi
GCGTTAGGCTGTCCTGGGGCTGCCACCTTTCCGACGCCTATCGGCATTCGGCAGCCGAGGAGGGGTTAACCACTTCATTTCTTAGCAACAGTATATTCACTTTGTTACAAGTGGCTCCTAAAAACCACACGATGTGAATATAAAATTAAATTAAATGAGCACAGCGGGTGTGCTAGCATGCACCTACCTGGGCTAATCAACCCCCCTCCCGCTAACTGCACTAATCAGGGATGCCCTCCTGGGGGGTTCGATACCCCCACCCGATCCCCTGTAATTAACCTTTGACTTGAATTGGGTCCCGGCTTGATGACGTCATCAAACCGGGACCCGGATCCATTCTGCACATAGAGGCTGACAGCGGTACTGAATAGAGGGGAACCCTCGTTGCAGGAACAAATTTGGTAAGAGATCTACTCTTTGAATCCCCCATGCTACCCGATCGCAGCATGGGGGATTCAAAGAGTAGATCTCTTACCAAATTTTTTACTTACCTCTATGTGCAGAATGGATCCGGGTCCCGGTTTGATGACGTCATCAAGCCAGGACCCAATTCATTCTGCACATAGAGACTGACTGCATACCTCCCAACTTTTTGAGATGAGAAAGAGGGACACTTAAGCCCCGCCCCGCCACACCCCTGATCACGCTCCCGGCACACCTCATAGTCACGCATACCATAACATTTTCATAAGAAAAATATGATGTTTTATAATTCAAACCACACTGGTCCTTTCTATCCTGGTTCATTTTCCTTCATATTAACAGTAGAAAATAAGAAATATATCAATTTAGAAGATGGGAATAAAGTGTAGAGCCAATTAAACACATTTTTTCAGTAGAGAAATACATATATTTACATAGAAGGACAAAGTCCTGAAAAGGGGAAAAATGAGGGTGAAAGAGGGACAGAGGGACAGGGCTCCCAAAGAGGGACTGTCCTTAAAAAAGAGGGGCAGTTGTGAGCTATGCTGACTGCAGTAGTGAATGGAGGGAAGCCCAAATCGCCCTACAGGAACAATATTAGGTGAGAGATCTAACTTTATAATGCTTCCTTGTGTCCATCTCTGCAGGAGGGGGGTGTAATAAAGCGAACCTACAAAGTGATCCATGGGAGGAGGGGGGAGGGGACGGCACACATGCTGGACATCCATGGGGGAAAGAGAGAGAGGCGCACACACCTGGCTATCCACGGGGGGGGGGGGGGGGTGGGGTGGGGGGGGGGGGTGGGGGGGATAAAGAGGCACATCTGGCTAACTTACTGTAAGTGTGTGTGTGTGTGTGTGTGGGAGAGATAAAGGGGCCCACCTGGCTAGCTGGAGGGGGTGGGGGGGGTTAACAGAGGCACATCTAGCCAACTATGGGGGAAGGGGGTATATATAGGAGCACATCTGGCTAACTATATGGGGGTGGGGGGGGGAATAATAAAGAAGCGCATAATATACAATAAAAATCAGACACGAAATGGAAAAAAAATGCACCTTTTATTACCGAATAATTTATTGTCGCCATACATTGTACCAGTGGTGCTCAGCAGAGCTCGAATATTCGAGTAGCTCGAATATTCGAGCTCTTTTTCAGCTATTCGAGCTCGGTATTCGAGCTCCGAATAGCTGCAGCTATTTGAATGGGCTATTCGCGTACACTCGAATAGCCCATTCACTATTCGAGCTATTCGAGCAAACGGCGCTATTCGAGCTCGGTACCGAGCTCGAATAGCGTCATAGCCCAGATTGATGTCCTTAGAGCCAATCAGAGGGCTCCCAGGCCCTCTGACGGCAGCCAATCACAGAGGGGGACCCTGGCCAGCCCCTACCCTATAAATAGCGGCCGCCATGTTACGTTTCTCCGTCCTTGCCTGAGACTTGCATAGAGAGAGAGTTGCTCCTTTGTGCTTTGGCTTAGCAAGAGCTTTATTGTGGTCATTTACCTAGCGTTTTTGCTCACATACACCTCCTATACACACCTATATTGTTGTTAGTTAGTTAGACATTGTATTTTAGTTAGTAGCTTTTGTGTTACATAGAGACAGGCCAGCTGCTGCAGGCTTAAGGTGGCCATACACTGGTCGATTTGCCATCAGATTCGACCAACAGATAGATCCCTCTCTGATCGAATCTGATCAGAGAGGGATCGTATGGCTACCTTTTACAGCAAACAGATTGTGAACCGATTTCAGCCTGAAACCGTTCACAATCTGTTGTGGTGGTACTGCTGCTGCTGCCCCCGCCCGCCCGCATACATTACCTGCTCCGCCGGCGTGACTGCAGTCTCCCGGTCACCGCTGCTCCGTCTGCGCTCTGGTCTCCAGGTCCGGCATGCCTCACTTCTTCTAGCCCGGCAGGAAGTTTAAACAGTAGAGGGCGCTCTACTGTTTAAACTTCCTGCCGGGCTAGAAGAAGTGAGGCATGCCGGACCTGGAGACCAGAGCGCAGACGGAGCAGCGGTGACCGGGAGACTGCAGTCGCGCCGGCGGAGCAGGTAATGTATGCGGGCTCTATTGCGTCGGTCGTCGGGCACTCGAACGCCGCTAGCGATGCGCTCTTTACCCGCGGGCGATCGACGGTTATTTTCCGCACGGCACGATCGACGGGATCGGACGAAATGGATCGAAATTCGGCGTGTAGCGTGAACGATTGGCAGCAGATTCGATCCCAGTGATCGAATCTGCTGTCGAAACGGGCGCAAATCGGCCAGTGTATGGCCTGCTTTACAGCTTTAGGCCTCAGGGCCTGCCTGTGTGGGCAGCTGTCCTCCTGTCCTCTGTTTATTTCTCTCTATTCTATACCAGTATTTCTGCTGTCCTTTACTACTGATTGTATTAGTATTGTAGTTATATACTGTAACTGTACTAGGACACTCACTGTCACTGTTCATAGGCTACTAGCTGCTCCTGCGTGTGTGCACTCACTGTCTGTGTACACACTACACACACTCTATTCCTTCTGATAACTGATTGATTATTGTAATTAGTTAGTTGTACTTACTGTTACTACTTACTGTACTAGGAGTCTAGGACACTCAGTCACTGTTCATAGGCTACTAGCTCCTGCGTGTGTGCACTCACTGTCTGTGTACACACTACACACACTCTATTTCCTTCTGATAACTGATTGATTATTGTAATTAGTTAGTTGTACTTACTGTTACTACTTACTGTACTAGGAGTCTAGGACACTCAGTCACTGTTCATAGGCTACTAGCTCCTGCGTGTGTGCGCTCACTGTCTGTGTACACACTACACACACTCTATTTCCTTCTGATAACTGATTGATTATTGTAATTAATTAGTTGTACTTACTGTTACTACTTACTGTACTAGGAGTCTAGGACACTCAGTCACTGTTCATAGGCTACTAGCTCCTGCGTGTGTGCACTCACTGTCTGTGTACACACTACACACACTCTATTTCCTTCTGATAACTGATTGATTATTGTAATTAGTTAGTTGTACTTACTGTTACTACTTACTGTACTAGGAGTCTAGGACACTCAGTCACTGTTCATAGGCTACTAGCTCCTGCGTGTGTGCACTCACTGTCTGTGTACACACTACACACACTCTATTTCCTTCTGATAACTGATTGATTATTGTAATTAGTTAGTTGTACTTACTGACTGTTACTACTTACTTACTTACTGTACTAGGGACACTCACTCAGTCACTGTTCATAGGCTAGCTCCTGCGCGTGTTTGCGCGTGCGTGCACTCACTGTCTGTAGTGTACACACACTAAATTTACTTGTGATTACTACTGATTATTGTAAGTTGTAACTGCTAGTTGTACTTCCTGACTGTTACTACTTACTTACTGTACTAGGGACACTCACTCAGTCACCTCACCCACCAACCCACTCCATTAAAGTACCCCACTTTTCACCCGCCCTTTTAAAAAACTTTTGTCTTTACGCCCAAAACATCGAAGATGTCTGGAAGTGGCAGCCAGCGCGGTTTGGGCAAGGGGAAGGGCAGCAAGGGAATCAGGAGGAGAGGGAGCAGCATTGTGGCAAGCCGCGGGCGCGCCACCATGCACAGTTCCGCAGCAGCAGCAGCAGCGTCAGTGGCTAACATTCCTCCCATAGCCACTGGCCGTGGACGCCTTGGGCGCCGCCCAGCAGGAGCATCTGCAACTCACGCTGCAGAGACACAGCAGCAGCAGTGTGTAGCACCTGCTCCGATTTTCCTCCAGCCGGGTCGGAAACGTCCCATTGAGGAAAAGCATGCAGACACTGTGGTGCAACTCATGACGGAGGATGAGCAGCCCGCCATCAGCTCTGCATCTGAGGCCTCCACCCTCACCACCACCACCACCACCCCTGTTCGCAGCAGCCGCCCAGCAGGGTCTGGGGAGGAGGCCAGTTCACCGTCACTCGCCGACCTGTCATTCAGCAGTCTTTTGACCCCAGGCATCATGAGTAAATTGTCTGCTGTTGTTGGCGATCTTGAGGAGGAGATGCTGATGGGCACTTTGGGGGATGAGGGATTGGACAGCAAGACTGTGGCGACAGTCAAGCAGCCCATCCATGCATCAGGAGAGGAGTTTGGGGGGTCCTCATCCCAGCAGGACATGTTTCAGGAGGGGGAGGATGTTGATGACCCGGTGACAGACAGAGACTGGGTGCCACCACCTCCAGGGGATGTCGTCCTCAGCAGCTCTGAGGAGGAGGAGGAGGATGCTCTTGTGGGCCTTGCAAGGAGGCGCATCATTGCAAGCATTGGCAGCAGCAGTAGGCAGGTCCCACCGCCTGCTGGTGTCTCAGGCTCAGCAGCAGCAGCAGCAGCATCTGCCAGTACCACCACCAGCCGCACCCAAGCCCCCCAAGCCCCCCCCCAAACCACCACAGGGAGACAGGCAGCAGCGCTTCCATGCCGTAGGGGGATGTTTCTGTCACCAATCTGGCGCTTTTTCACCATGCCCACAGTGTACAGCAAGTACGCCACTTGCAACCACTGTCAGCGGAAGTTGAGCAGAGGTGCAGTTCCAGAGGCTGAAGGCATCTGGTGCTGGCAGTGGCACCACACCCATCACTGCACAGCCTTCAGCAGCAGCAGCAACAGCAGCCACCCGCCCTCCTGCTCCTCCAGCAGCACCAGCAGGAGTGCGGAAACGCACTGCTCCTCCCCCCTCTGCAACTCCTGCCGCCGACACTGAGGCCTGTTCTGGCAGCCAGTCCTCAGTGGCCTCCTCCGCTGTGTCTGCTGATTCCCGTGCCAGCAAAAGGCCACGCCAGAGCCTTTTGAGCGAGTCCTTCCAGGGGGTGGTTAGGGCTCTGCCTCCCAGCAGCCGTCGCGTGCGGCAGCTGAACGGCTTGCTGGCACGGGCCATGTGCCCCCAACTCCTGCCGTACACGCTCGTGCAGGAGGGGAGCGACATTCGTGCGCTGCTTGCTTGCGCAGCCCCAGACTGGCAGCTCCCCAGCAGACACTTTTTCTCCCGCAAGGCCATTCCTGCACTGCACCGCTTTGTGATGGCCAATGTGGAGCGAGGGCTGGAGCACGCGGTTGGTGAAAGGGTCCACGTCACCATGGACTCCTGGAGCAGCCGCTTCGGGACAGGCCGCTACCTGTCCTTCACTGTCCACTGGGTCAGCTTGGTGGAAGGGGGTGAGGATGGGAGAGCAGCAGCGGGCACAGCAGCAGCAGCAACACAGTGGGTGGTGCCACCCCGCAGGGTCAGGGGAACTGCAGCAGGTTCCTCCGATCCTCTGCCATCCTCCGGCACACCTGGCCAAACCCCCCGCCTCAGCAGCAGCGTGAAGGCCCGCCACTGCCAAGCGCTGCTGCACTTGGTCAGCCTTGGGAAGACCAAGCTGACGGCAACCCATGTGTTGGCCAAACTCCAGGAGCAGGAGAGGATTTGGCTGACCCCCAGAGGCCTCAGAGTCGGAGAGGTGGTGGCCGACAATGGGGCCAATCTGGTTGCCGCAATAGACAGGGGAAACCTGACCCACATCCCCTGTCTTGCCCACGTGCTGAACCTGGTGGTGCAGAAGTTCTTGCGCACCTACCAGGGGATGCGCGAACTGCTGGAAACGGCAAGGAACGTTGTGCGTCACTTCCGGCGCTCGGCTGCAGCCTGTGCGAGCCTGGAAGACGTGCAAAAGGAGCTGGATCTGCCACGCCATCGGCTGATCCTTGACGTTCCGACTCGCTGGAACTCCACCCTGGCGATGTTGGAGCGTCTGGTTGAACAGAAGCGCGCTGTCAAACAGTACCTTGCCCTGGCCACTGTTTCCGCCGCTCAGAGAAGGGACAAGACCAGCAACATCCCGTCCATCGTCCCCGATGATGACTGGAGGCACATGCAGCAGGTGTGCTTAGTGCTGGCTCCCTTTCTGCAGGCCACTAACATGGTGAGCAGGGACCATGCTATGGTCTGCGAGTGGGTGCCCCTGGTTTGTCTGCTGAACAGGGCCCTCGATGCTTTGCTGGAACAGGGAGCGGCAGCCTTGGACCAGCAGGAGCGGCAAGCAGCTGCACAGTCCACCTCTGAGGGGGAGGAGGAGGAGGACTTGGTGGAGGTCCCTGACCTTGCTGCTGATGAGGGGGAGCAGCACAGTGCAGCTGAGTTGGTGCGGGGGTGGAGAGAGGATGAGGCTGACGAGGCAGAGGAGGAGGATGAGGACAGCGGCACTGCCGTCGATGTGCCAGAAGACGTGGCCCGCCTCTTCCCAATGGCAGCGCACATGCTGACATGCCTGCGCAGAGACCCCAGGGTGATCCAGATGAAGCAGAGGGAGGACATCTGGATCAGCATGATGTTGGACCCACGCCTCAAGGGGAAGTTGAGCCAGTTCCTGCCGCCTGCAGGAGGAGACCCAGCGCAACAAATAAGGAGCTTGCAGCAGGCCCTTGTTGAGCGCTTGGAGGAAGCCTTCCCCCAGCCTTCCACCCCCACTGTCCAGCAGCCAGCACAGAGGCAGCAGCAGGTGCCTGCATCCAGCAGCAAGCGCCCCACAGACCTGCTGTCTCTCAGCCACGAGCTCTACAGGACTGTAGAGGCTCCGGCAGCAGTGACTAGAGAGGAGGTGCATGCAGCAGCATCCTCCACCGGTCACAGCCAGCGCCTGACCCGCATGGTGGCTGACTACATGGGGTCCTACAGCGGGCTTGACAGCGATGCCCCTGTTGATCCCATGGAGTATTGGGTCAAGCGCCTGGAGATCTGGAGCGAGCTGGCGCAGTACGCCCTGGAAGTGCTGTCCTGCCCCCCTTCCAGCGTGCTGTCCGAGCGCTGCTTCAGTGCAGCTGGTGGTGTGGTCACCGAGAAACGCTCACGTCTGTCTCACAAGTCTGTGGACAGACTGACGTTTCTCAAGATGAACCAGGCGTGGGTGGAAGGCGAGTTCCTGGCCCCTGTTGTCGGCGAGAGGGGGACATGAACTGGCTAAGAACCATCGTTAATGTGCCTTACCACCCTTTACCACCTCCTGGCTCCTGCTCACTAAGCCAGCCTGGTTCACTTTGACTATTACGTCGCCTGCAGCCACACATTTTACACCTACAGTGGGCTGCTGTGTACTGCCCTTCTGCTGTCTGTCTGTGTTTCCCACTGCCAGGGTACACAGATTTACCTTCTGCTGCCACTCTGCCACCAGCTATTACGTCAAACAATAGCTATATATCTGTGTAATTTGTTTTACAAACAAAACCAAAAAACCATTAAAAAAAAAAAAAAAGGTTTAATTTTTCTGAGGTGCCCGGGTTGAAAACTGTGTTGTCCCAGTTGTGTATTGGACACGATGTGGGCTGCACGACCGCTGTCTGGGACCTCCTGTTGTGTTCATTTACGGCCTGGTATCACCGCTAGGTACCAGGGCTATTATGTCACGCTGCCTGCCTGCTGCCACACTCACACTACTCCTCCATTCCTCCTGCTGATGCTGCTGTCTGTCTGTGTTTCCCAACGCCAGAGTGCACAGATTTACCTTCTGCTGCCACTCTGCCACCAGCTATTACGTCAAACAATAGCTGCTCACATTACTCCTCCATTCCTCCTGCTGCTGCTGCTGCTGTCTGTCTGTCTGTGTTTCCCAACGCCAGGGTACACAGATTTACCTTCTGCTGCCACCAGCTATTATGTCAAAAAATAGCTATATCTGTGTAATTGGTTGTAAAACCAAAACTACAAAACCATAAAAAAAAAAAAAAAAAAAAAGGTTTAATTTTTCTGAGGTGCCCGGGTTGAAAACTGTGTTGTCCCAGTTGTGTATTGGACACAATGTGGGCTGCACGACCGCTGTCTGGGACCTCCTGCCTGCTGTGTTTATTTACAGCCCTGGTATCACCGCTAGGTACCAGGGCTATTATGTCACGCTGCCTGCCTCATTGACTACCTGCTGCCACACACTCATCCTCCTCCTCCTGCTGCTGAATTTACCTCCTGCTGTCTGTGTGTTTCCACTGCCAGGGAGCACATACAATGGCGCTTCCAACATGCGTGCGCCACCAGCTATTTGTTACGCTCAAAAATGGCTGCATTTCTGTAAAAAAAAAAATTTGAAAAGAGAAATAAGTGAAGAAGACGATATAGAAGAAGATGAAGAAGATGAAGATGATGAAGAAGATGAAGAAGAAGATGAAGATGATGAAGAAGAAGAAGATGAAGAAGATGAAGATGAAGATGATGAAGAAGAAGAAGATGAAGAAGAAGAAGAAGATGAAGAAGATGAAGATGAAGAAGATGAAGAAGAAGAAGATGATGAAGAAGAAGAAGATGAAGAAGATGAAGATGAAGAAGATGAAGAAGATGAAGAAGATGAAGAAGATGAAGAAGATGAAGAAGATGAAGAAGATGAAGAAGATGAAGAAGAAGATGAAGATGAAGATGAAGAAGAAGATGAAGATGAAGATGAAGAAGATGAAGAAGATGAAGAAGATGAAGATGAAGAAGATGAAGAAGATGAAGAAGTTGAAGATGAAGTAGATGTAGAAGAAGATGAAGAAGATGAAGAAGAAGATGAAGAAGATGAAGATGATGAAGAAGAAGAAGAAGATGAAGATGAAGAAGATGAAGATGAAGAAGATGAAGATGATGAAGAAGATGAAGATGAAGAAGATGAAGATGAAGAAGATGAAGATGAAGATGATGAAGAAGAAGAAGATGATGAAGAAGAAGATGATGAAGAAGATGAAGAAGATGATGAAGATGAAGATGAAGAAGATGAAGAAGATGAAGAAGAAGATGAAGAAGAAGATGAAGATGAAGAAGATGATGAAGATGAAGAAGATGAAGATGAAGAAGATGAAGATGATGAAGATGAAGAAGATGAAGATGAAGATGATGAAGATGAAGAAGATGAAGAAGATGAAGATGAAGAAGATGAAGATGAAGATGAAGAAGATGAAGATGAAGATGAAGAAGATGAAGATGAAGAAGATGAAGATGAAGAAGATGAAGATGAAGAAGATGAAGAAGATGAAGAAGATGAAGATGAAGATGAAGAAGATGAAGATGAAGAAGATGAAGATGAAGATGAAGAAGAAGATGAAGAAGATGAAGATGAAGAAGAAGATGAAGAAGAAGATGAAGATGAAGAAGATGAAGATGAAGAAGATGAAGATGAAGAAGATGAAGAAGATGAAGAAGATGAAGATGAAGATGAAGATGAAGAAGATGAAGATGAAGAAGATGAAGATGAAGATGAAGATGAAGAAGATGAAGATGAAGAAGATGAAGATGAAGATGAAGATGAAGATGAAGATGAAGAAGATGAAGAAGAAGATGAAGAAGATGAAGAAGATGAAGATGAAGAAGATGAAGAAGATGAAGAAGATGAAGATGAAGAAGATGAAGAAGATGAAGAAGATGAAGAAGAAGATGAAGAAGATGAAGAAGTTGAAGATGAAGTAGATGTAGAAGAAGATGAAGAAGATGAAGAAGAAGATGAAGAAGATGAAGAAGATGAAGAAGATGAAGAAGAAGATGAAGAAGATGAAGATGATGAAGAAGATGAAGATGAAGAAGATGAAGATGATGAAGAAGAAGATGAAGATGAAGAAGATGAAGATGAAGAAGATGAAGATGAAGATGAAGATGATGAAGAAGAAGAAGATGATGAAGAAGAAGATGATGAAGAAGATGAAGAAGATGAAGAAGATGATGAAGATGAAGAAGATGAAGATGAAGAAGATGAAGAAGAAGATGAAGAAGAAGATGAAGATGAAGAAGAAGATGAAGATGAAGAAGATGATGAAGATGAAGATGAAGATGAAGAAGATGAAGATGAAGAAGATGAAGATGAAGAAGATGAAGATGAAGAAGATGAAGATGAAGATGAAGAAGATGAAGATGAAGAAGATGAAGAAGATGAAGAAGATGAAGATGAAGAAGATGAAGATGAAGATGAAGAAGATGAAGATGAAGATGAAGAAGATGAAGATGAAGAAGATGAAGATGAAGAAGATGAAGAAGATGAAGAAGATGAAGATGAAGATGAAGAAGATGAAGATGAAGAAGATGAAGATGAAGATGAAGAAGATGAAGATGAAGAAGATGAAGATGAAGAAGATGAAGATGAAGAAGATGAAGAAGATGAAGAAGAAGATGAAGATGAAGAAGATGAAGATGAAGATGAAGAAGATGAAGAAGATGAAGATGAAGAAGATGAAGATGAAGATGAAGAAGATGAAGATGAAGAAGATGAAGAAGATGAAGATGAAGAAGATGAAGATGAAGATGAAGAAGATGAAGAAGAAGATGAAGATGAAGATGAAGAAGATGAAGATGAAGATGAAGATGAAGAAGATGAAGAAGATGAAGATGAAGATGAAGAAGATGAAGATGAAGAAGATGAAGATGAAGATGAAGATGAAGATGAAGAAGAAGATGAAGATGAAGAAGATGAAGATGAAGAAGATGAAGATGAAGAAGATGAAGATGAAGATGAAGAAGATGAAGATGAAGAAGATGAAGAAGATGAAGATGAAGATGAAGATGAAGAAGATGAAGAAGATGAAGAAGATGAAGATGAAGATGAAGATGAAGAAGATGAAGATGAAGAAGATGAAGATGATGAAGATGAAGAAGATGAAGATGAAGAAGATGAAGATGAAGATGAAGAAGAAGATGAAGAAGAAGAAGATGATGAAGAAGAAGATGAAGAAGAAGATGATGAAGAAGATGAAGATGAAGATGAAGATGAAGATGAAGAAGAAGATGAAGAAGTTGAAGATGAAGTAGATGTAGAAGAAGATGAAGAAGATGAAGATGATGAAGATGAAGATGAAGAAGAAGATGAAGAAGAAGAAGATGATGAAGAAGAAGAAGATGAAGAAGAAGATGAAGAAGAAGATGAAGAAGAAGATGAAGAAGAAGATGAAGAAGAAGATGAAGATGAAGAAGAAGATGAAGAAGAAGATGAAGATGAAGATGAAGATGAAGAAGAAGATGAAGAAGAAGATGAAGAAGATGAAGTAGATGTAGAAGAAGATGAAGAAGATGAAGAAGATGAAGAAGAAGAAGAAGAAGAAGACAATATAAAAGAAGAAGATATAGAAGAAGATATAGAAGAAGAAGATATAGAAGATGAAGAAGAAGAAGAAGAAGTATATACAGTACTGAACAAATTTCTGGACACAACTTCTCTTTTCAACTTTTTTTTTTTTAAGGAACATCCCCACATAATCACTTGCTGTTGTTACTTGGAAAAAAAGAGGTTTCTTGCATCATTCACCCTCAAAACAAGTGTTGGAAGCTATTTAAGGCCATTTCGAATAGTGAGCTCGAATACCGACTCGAATAGTGAGCTCGAATTCCGAGGTCGAATCGAATACTAAAAATTATTCGACTCGAATATTCGACTGATCTCGAATAATTTACTATTCGAATTCGACCTAACTCGAATTTTGAAAAGGGGTATTTGAGCACCACTACATTGTACTAGGATCGTAATTTAAATGTTGCAATAACCATGTCAAATGGGTAAATAAAATGTGTGGGTTTAATTTAAAGGGACTCCAAGCAGTAAATAAAATCAAAATCTGAACTTACCTGGGGGCTTTCTGCAGCCCACCGTAGGTCGAGAGGTCCCTTGGCGTCCTTCTGGCCCATCTCCCAGGCCCTGCTCCGAAATGGCTCCCGGCAACACTGGGACCGAGTGTCAGGCTCCCTCTTCCGGAAAGTTGACGTCAGTCGTCACCACCCCGGCTGCATTGCATCATCACGGCAGCCAGCGTGAGAAGTACCGCGCATGCGCATTACTGTCACGCCGGCTGCCGTAATGACGCGAGGCGGCCGGCGTGGTGACGACAAACAAACACAGAACATTTATATCCTGCTTTTCTCCTGGTGGACTCAAAGCGCCAGAGCTGCAGCCACTAGGACGCGCTCTGACGTCATCTTTCCGGAAAAGAGAGCCCGACACTCTGTCCCGGAGTCGTCCGGGAGCCATTTCGGAGCAGGGACTGGGAGATGGGCCAGAAGGACGCCGAGGGAGGGACCTCCCGACCTACAGGGGGCTGCAGATTTTGATTTTACTTACTGGTCAGAGTCCCTTTAAAGTAGTGCCTATTATTTTTAAACTATAATTTCTAAAAACTGAGAAATAACGACTTTTTTTTCATTTTTTTCTTTTTACCCTATATTCCCATTAAAATGCATACAAAATAATATAATTCTTAGCAAAAAGGACCACCCAAAGAAAGCCTAATTGGTGGCAAAAAAAGTATAGATCATTTGTGTGATAAGTAGTGATAGTTATTGGCTAATGAATGGGAGGAGTGTGAAATGTAGAAAATTGCTCTGGTTTTTAAAGATACTGAAGCAAAAAAAAAAAAGATATAATGAATTACTAGAACATTAGTAGCAAAGAAAATATTCTCCCATTTTTATTTTCAGTTATATGCTTTTTTTGTTGTTGTTTTTTATAACATTGCATCATTCTCTAATACCTGCAGTTTACACATTACTCAGCATTCTAAAAATGATTTTACAGAGCAGACTAGTGAACTTTTGAACCTCTTCTCTGCAGAGGAAAAGCGAATACATGGACAGACACTTGAGATAATAAACTTTAGAAGACAGAGCTCTCTGAGACTTTGAAAGTCGTTGAAAGGCTCTTTTGCACAGATAACTGGAGTTTAACTCTTCCTGTACTGGAAACAATATTAGACTTATGTCTCTGCTCCTAATGTTTTATTTCTTAGCTGTACTACACATACCAATCACTATATCATAGCTTTTTTTTTTCCGGTTCAGTGTCTCTTTAAGGGGGAAAACCCCAGGGGAGGGAAGTGGTTAATGAAACATGTTCTTTTCCTGTTCACTCAGATGGTGAGTCCAGCTCCTCTAATTCCTCCTTTATAAGTGGCGGCAGATGTGTGGTGAGGAGACAAGACATGTACGATGCAGCTAAAGGTTTTCCCTTTAGAGTGAATAACAAGTATGATGATAGACGTGATCCTTATCCTGCTGACAAGATTGTGAGGGACGCACTGAGTGAAGTGGGGAGCAGAAAGAAGTACAAACTCACTACTGCCAACTGCGAGCACTTTGTGACTAAACTGAGATATGGCAGGAAGGCCTCACAGCAGGTAAAAGCCATGTGCATATCTAATGCTACACACCGCGAAGCAAGAGCTAGAAATTCGAGAGATCAGCCTCGCATACAAAATAAAAATGTAGAAAAATGATATTGCACGATAGCTTTTCTACATTTTTTAATTTGTATGTGAAGCTAATCTAATCTTTTTCCTTCTTTTAGTTCCAGGGGTGTAACTAGGCCCCACCGGGCCCCCCTGCAGCATTTTAGAGCGCCCAATCCAACCCCCCTTGGATCTAGCTAGAGGGGAGAGCCTGAGGTGAGGGAGAGGGGGGAAACTTCCCCTCTCCCCGCCAACTGTGGCCAAGGCTTTCCCCTCATGCAGCCACCCCTCCAGCCCCCACAAAACGGCCCCGAGCGCCCCCCCCGCGGTAGCATGGGCTGCAGGGCCTATTGTTACGCCACTGTTTAGTTCTAGCTCTTGCTTTGCAGTGTGTTGTAATGTGTTTACTTTTCGAGAGGACCACTCCAGCGAAAACGGTAAGCAGTTAAAATCTGACAGAACCGACAGGTTTTAGACTAGTCCATTTCCTCACGGGGGATTCTCAGGGTTTTCTTTGTTTTCAAAAGCATTTCCTGAATGGTAGTTCCTAAGTCTAACTGCCAAAATAGTGTGCAAGGGAATAGAGAGGCTGGCTGGTATGTTACTAGTTTGGCTGTTAAACTGCCATTGGGAAATGCTGTTGAAAAGAGAGAAATCCCTGAGAATCCCTCATGAGAAGATGGACTACACTTCAGATGTAAACAGCCGGCTGGCGACACGCTGCATGTCGCCAGCACGGTGATTGATTTGTGGGGGATAGCAGAGCGCAGGGGGGGCCTGGGGGGAAACAGTATAGCAACAGAGTCTGGGTATTATATGCAAACCCAGCCTTTGTGTGCTAATTGGATTCTTAGAACCCACCTCGGGTTCTCTTTAAGGGATTCCATCATATACATCCATTCCATTTCCCTTTTGGCCATCTCCCTGACTTTTTGGCACCTCTCCAAGAGTAATGCACTTTTTGTAAAATGCTAAATCTAAGATGTTTGGGATCGCAGGCATGTTTTTCCTTAAAATGTGCTGACACACTGCCCATGCTCAGAGACCCTCCTTTTGCATTCATGTCCGGTTCGCCCTACATACTGTTTCCCACATACACACCATAATAAATAGATGACATGTGCAGCATTACATGTTGAAAAAGCCCTCGATTTGAACTGCCTTCCATTAACAGACGATTGCACTTCCTTATACCTATCCGGGGTAGCTTCCCGACACCCTCTACAGTTTCTGCAGGGATAAAAACCCTTCAATCGCCATGGATTTGTTGGCCGTATCTTAGGCGCACCAAGAGTATTATATAGACTATTCAGGAGACCTTGTAGCAGCGTAGTGTTGTTTTCTGTTTTTTTTTTTTTTTTTTAATAATCAAGTAATATCTAGGAGTATGTAGATCTTACCTCCTTAGAGGAACTTCAGCCTAAACAAATATACGGTCATTAAGTTACATTAGTTATGTTCATTAAAATAGGTAATATAATCTCTTACCCACCCTGCTTTAAAAGAACAGGCAAATGTTTGATTTCATGAGGGCAGCCATATTTTTGTTTGAAAGGAGGTGACAGGGAGCGTGAGATACAGTTCCAACTGTCCTGTGTGCTGATCACCCCTCCCAGTTGCTAGGCAACGTGAATAACAGGAAATCCCATCATGCTTTGCACAGCATCAGGGAAAAACCGCCTGGGTAGTTTTCTTTGATGGGTGGAGCTTAGCTAAAAATGCAGCTAAAAATGATGCTGTGGTAAGAAAAACAAAGTTCTGATGCTGTGAAACTGTTAAAGAAACACCAAGCCTTTTCAGTTCTGCTGAGTAGATTTTTAGTCCGGAGGTTCACTTTAAGGACAAACCACAAAGGTAAGCATACATTTTATTGATGCACAAAAGACATGTTTCACGGGTGCTGGCCCAATTCCTCAGGTCAATACAAAAGTGCCTATAATAAAAACATATGGACATATGTTCTATTTGCTCACAAGCCGTTATATAGTTCTGATAGCGTTACAAGTATTGTTATATAAAACATTTGTATGGTAAACCTTGAGAGCCATAGTTCTATAAACCTTATACCATGGGATTAAAACCATCCAAGGATTTCAATCATGGTTCAATGTATGATATAGTGAAGTCCTGTGTTTATCACACTAGATATAAAAAGTCAATACAGGATTATGAAACGCGTTGTCTTTTGTGCATCAGTAAAATGTATACTTACCTTTGTGGTTTGTCCTTAAAGTGGACCCAAATAAAAAATACAAGATTTCAGAAATAAAATCTATTTTCTAAATTATAATAATAGCAGCCACTTTTCAGCTGCATGATGACAAATATAAAATATGTTACATTTATTGGAGGAACCCCTCCCTTCCTTTCATATTGCCGGGACAGAATCCGGTGTCCAGCAAAGGAGGAATTACTAATGGCTGCCACCTGTATAACCCTAGTTATGCAAAGAGAAGGGTGAAAAGCATGCACTGAAATGCTCATAGGCTTGAAGGAGTGTTTATTTATCTTTGTATGTGTCAGAGTGGTGCAACTACATATTTTGAATTAAAAAAAATGTTTGGTTTGGGTCCGCTTTAAGGAGGTAAGATGTACATACTCCTAGATATTGATTATTAGAAACTTATGGCGCCTCTAATGCTGGGCATACACGGAGCGTTTTATGCGCCTGATCGAGCCAGCAGCTCGATGCCGGCACATCCCCGCTCGTCCGCGTGGATAGATTCCTGCTCGTCCCCGCGGGCACTTCCTTATCACCGCTTCGTTTTTGCTCATTGTCCGCCCGCGGGGATCGAGAGGGGTCATCGGACCTGTCGGAAATTATCAATCGAGCCATCAGCGGCTCGATCGATAAGGAAATACACTGCCGTGTATGCCCAGCATAACAATGTATATAGATTAGCTTTACTCTGAAATTGTGAACATTGTGTTCCCAGTAATACAAGGAGTGTGAACCAGTTGGCGTGCCAACCAGTACCGGCCGAGTGGACCTGCAATACTGAGCGGGGATGGTTACTTTCCCGTTAGCTAGAATGGTGGTTGCAGTATAGTGCAACCCATCTTTGTGAGTATAATACTTACATATTAACATATCCAAATTTAACATACCATACTGCACCATTGGGCTCCTGGTCTCACTCATCTGGATACTTGGAGGCGATTACGACCACCGAGAATCAACAACAGTCCTTTATACTTATAAACTATACATTTTATAAGTATGATGACAGATGTGGCAGGTTTTAGAATTGTCCATTTCCTCATGGGGAATTCTCAGTATTACCTTTACGCTCTTTACAAAAGCAATATCTGCAATGGAACTATATAAAGATGCTGACCAGCCTGCCCACTTACACACTATTTTGGCAGTTGGGCAAAGTAGCTGTAGTTTAGTATGTGTTTTTGTAAATAAAGAAGTACCTGTGAATCCCTCATGAGGAAATGGACTAGTCCAAAACATGTCAGATTTACTGAACTGCCTACTTTAAGTGACAGCAACACTGGAAAAAAGTTTTTTTTTTTTTCCTTCTCTGTATTTTGAATTTGACAATTCTTTGCGATGTGGTCCTGGTTTGAGATACATCTCCATAACTGTATGTTTGTTTATCTCCGCAGGTGAAGGATGGAGTGGCCAGTGTAGTGGGTGGACTTGTCCTTGGTGCTACCGCTGCAACTGCTATAGGAGCGGCTCCTGCTGTTGCTGTTGGGGGATTGTTTGCAGGGGGGTTCTATCTACTGACCAATGTGGTTAGAACGCTAGACCCCAAAGCTCCCTGAATTAAAGTGGTATAAAACCCAGCATTTCTTTTGCTCTAAAAGATTATTTACAGCATATAATATACTACTACCATTTTTTTTAAGCAGAACAGCATTCAAAGTGTTAAAACATAGAACTTTTTGAATAGAAAGCTCCCTGCAGGGATATCCACATCCAAACCGGTGATAGCATTATCTTGTGTTTACTTACTTGTAGCAGAGAGGAACGTAAACATTCCCTGACTGTGTGCTGAAACTTCTTCTAATGTTTCCAGAACTGATACACTGTACAGAAATCATTACTACATTACAATATAAATACACCACCATAAAATGCAATGGCAGCTTTCAGAGCAAATATAACTGTACTTTGGAAACTTGTAATTTCTAAATGACTAAAATTTATGCACAAAAGCAAATATGATAACTGTATGGGATATAAAAAGAAAAACACATTTTATTGAATATCATGTCAGTTTAATACCATTTTATAAGTAATAACCTCACAAGAAAAAAAGCATAAACTGGTAAGTAGATAAAATCTTTAGTAACGCTGTTTGGTCGCCATAAAGGACCCTTAATGCCATTTCAGTTTGCCAGAAGTTTACTTGCAAATGGTTCTATTAGGTCAGAAATGTATATGCAAGAAGTTTCGGATCAGGGTGATACCATTTATTGGCCAACTTAGAGCTAAATAAAAAGTCCGCTTTCGGCTAATAAGCCTTCTTCAGACTTTGTTGTTGTATATTAATAAGACAGCTGATATAGACTGGGCATTCAGAGGAGAAACATTCTTTTATGAACATAAATAAATGTATTTGATGCCTTAATTACAGCTTTAGGAGGGTCTCACGGGGATGCTAGCTAATTTATGACATAGCTGTGTGGTTTAACATCTTGTCAATGTACAGGGACTAATGCTGCATACACACTTGAGATAAAAGTCTTTGGAAAAGGCAAGATCACAGACCAATTTTACCCCTTTCCATGTAGTATGAGAGCCATACTCTACACAGTCTATTCTATGGAGCTGCACTCCCCATCAGATAAAATCTTTGCAAGATGCTGCACACAAAGATGCCCGTACACATTCAAAAGATCAGTATCTGCAAAAGATCTGTTCCTGCAAAATATCCATTCCTGCAACATGCATTCATAGTCTATGAGATCTGCAGATCATCATACGCACCTTGTTTAACAGACTTCATCTAGGGTTGAGCCGAAATTTTCGAAATTTCGCGTTACTATAATTACGCATGCGAAATTTGCTATTACGGCGCGAAATTATGGTAGCGTAATTGCCATTAAAATTGTAATTGATAATAATAGTATAATAATAATATTAATAATAATAGTAATATATAGCGAAATTACGTTATGTAACTACGCTTACAAACGGTTGCATGCAAGGCAAACGTAATTTCGCGATACCCACTGTAATGCGAAAGCTACGTGAAAATTACGCTTACGTGGAATTTCGCAAAATCCTTCTTCATTACGATTATGTACTTACGGCCATAATCGTACTTACACTAATAACGCGAAATTTCGCGAAATCGTAATTAAGTCATTACGCTCACCTCTAACTTCATCTGCATATCTGGCAATCATCTGCAGATCTGAAAATCCATCCTGGTGGATCTGATCTGCAGATGATCTGTAGATAATTGTCTGTTAAACCAAGTGTGTATGAGGATCTGCAGATATCATAGACTATGAATGCATTTTGCAGGAATGGATCTTTTCCTGGAACAGATCTTTTGCAGATAATGATCTTTTGAGTGTGTACATCATCTTTGTGTGCAGCATCTTGCAAAGATTTTATCTGATGGGGAGTTCAGCTCCATAGAATAGACCAGGGGTCGGGAACCTATGGCTCGCGAGCCATATATGGCTCTTTTCACCTCCGAATGTGGCTCTCTGGCTCGCTAAAGTATGTGTGGACGGAGCG
Source organism: Hyperolius riggenbachi (assembly GCF_040937935.1). Lineage (NCBI taxonomy): Eukaryota > Metazoa > Chordata > Amphibia > Anura > Hyperoliidae > Hyperolius > Hyperolius riggenbachi. The sequence continues at coordinate 261,031,053 of NC_090653.1, forward strand.
GCCAGAGAGCCTGTGTTTACTTTTAAATCAGCGCGCCGCCAGCGCCTCCATACCCGGCCTTTACATTTGCATGTGCCTCCTTCATCGGCACATTACACACTGAGCACTGCCTCCTCCAGCCGCCGTGGCCAGCTTACTGTAGCTCTGCCCCCATGGTGACGCGGCGTGCAGGGACTGAAGGCCTGAGAGGGTTGCGGCCAGTTACATCAGCCGAGTCCGCGCTTTGGAATTGGAACTCCGCGGTGAAGCTGCCTGGCCTGGTAAGTGTGAACCTCTGTCTGTCATTTCATGCATTTACTGGTGCAAAGCTGTCTCTTATGTGCATTTCCTGGGGAAAGGCTGTCTGTCATGTCGTGCATTTACTGGGGAAAGGCTGTCTGTCATGTCGTGCATTTACTGGGGAAAGGCTGTATGTCGTGTCGTGCATTTACTGGGGAAAGGCTGTATGTCGTGTCGTGCATTTACTGGGGAAAGGCTGTCTGTCGTGTCGTGCATTTACTGGGGAAAGGCTGTCTGTTGTGTCGTGCATTTACTGGGGAAAGGCTGTCTGTCGTGTCGTGCATTTACTGGGGAAAGGCTGTCTGTCGTGTCGTGCATTTACTGGGGAAAGGCTGTATGTCGTGTCGTGCATTTACTGGGGAAAGGCTGTCTGTCATGTCGTGCATTTACTGGGGAAAGGCTGTCTGTCATGTCGTGCATTTACTGGGGAAAGGCTGTCTGTCATGTCGTGCATTTACTGGGGAAAGGCTGTCTGTCATGTCGTGCATTTACTGGGGAAAGGCCAGAGGCGGGACAAGGTCCTCCAGCACCCGAGGCTGAGACACCAAAGTGCGCCCCTCCATCCCTGCCACCCCAGCTGTCACACACTGATTGCTATTAGACTAAGAGGCGCCACAGGGCCCACAACCTCCCCAACACCTAAATATGTAGTTACCTGGCTTGTAGTCACTTCCATATATCCCCTTTTCTTATTTCTTTCTGCTTCAAACACAATTAGGAATGACAGCTGAATGAATTCTGCGCCCTCTCCTACACTGCACCCTGAGGCTGGAGCCTCTCCAGCCTATGCCTCGGCCCGGCCCTGGGAAAGGCTGTCTGTCATGTCGTGCATTTACTGGTGCAAAGCTGTCTCTTACATGCATTTACTGGGGAAAGGCTGTCTGTCATGTCGTGCATTTACTGGGGAAAGGCTGTCTGTCATGTCATGCATTTACTGGGGAAAGGCTGTCTCTTGCATGCATTTACTGGGGAAAGGCTGTCTGTCATGTCGTGCATTTACTGGGGAAAGGCTGTCTGTCATGTCATGCATTTACTGGGGAAAGGCTGTCTGTCATGTCGTGCATTTATTGGTGCAAAGCTGTCTCTTATGTGCATTTACTGGGGAAAGGCTGTCTGTCATTTCGTGCATTTACTGGTGAAAAAGCTGTCTCTTATGTGCATTTACTGGGGAACCGCTGTGTCATTATGTGCATTTACTGGTGAAAGGCTGTCTCTTATGTGCATTTACTGGGGAACCGCTGTGTCATTATGTGCATTTACTGGTGAAAGGCTGTCTCTTATGTGCATTTACTGGGGAACCGCTGTGTCAATATGTGCATTTACTGGTGAAAGGCTGTCTCTTATGTGCATTTACAGGTGACATATTGTACGGCTCTCACGGAATTTCATTTTAAAATATGTCGTGTTTATGGCTCTCTCAGCCAAAAAGGTTCCCTACCCCTGGAATAGGCTGTGTAGAGTATGGCTCTCATACTACATGGAAGGGGGTAAAATTGGTCTGTGATCTTGCCTTTTCCAAAGACTTTTATCTCAAGTGTGTATGAAGCATAAGTCTGAAGAAGGCTCATTAGCCGAAAGCTTACTTTTTATTTACCTCTAAGTCGGCCAATTAATGATGGTATCCTGATTTAAAACTTCTTGCTTTAACTGATAGCTAACATGGTACAACTAAGCAAAAAAAACCTCTGTACTCCTTCCATATAATAGTCTTAGTTTATTGAATCTTCATAGAAAAAATTAGCAAAAGGTATGGCAGCATGCAAGCTGACGCGTTTCCGACCCCACTGGTTTCTTAGTTGTAGCTCATGACATTTACAGATCTGTCTTTAAATACCAAGAGACCACTCCCCCTTCCCACCACACCTAAACAGGTAAATTAAATTCACTCAAAGAGCAATCACTCAAGGTGGGAAGAGAGCAGACTCTAGTGTATTGCACATCATATCTCATAAATATACATACATAAAAAATAAGAAAAATTGTATAAAAGACATTAAGCATTACTGACGAGCTCAGCTTGTTCAGTAACGCCGGAGGGCACCGCTCAGGCCCTGGTGGGCCGATTTTGAATAATTTTTTTTTTTGAAACACGCAGCTAGAACTTTGCTAGCTGCGTGTTTCTCTGATCGCCACTGATCTGCCGCTACCCGACGCGAAAGAGGGCGGCTGCGCTACGGGGTGGATCTGGACTCCCTGTGACGTCACGACATTGATGATGTTATTCCATTTGTGCTGAACTGGATTTCCTGATGGGCGTGATCGCTGGCGGCGATCGGAGAGGACGGGCAGACACCGCAGGGAGGGGGGAATCATGTAGCTAGCGCTAGGCTAGCTACATGATGAGAAAAAAAAATTAGGTTAAAAAAAAACCTCCCACGGCCATGGGAATCAAAACGCCAGGGAGGTTAAGAATAAGGAATTCCTGAGGTTACTATCAACCCTAACTGTCAAAACATATAGGGAAGAGAAGGAAGGAGGGAACTAAGCTGCAGTTCACAAATCTGTCATAAACGCTGAAACTCCATGGCCAAAACATATGGATATATAACACCATGAACACACAACAAAACAAATGGGTAAAATTGCTACATCTATGAGACAAGTATCAGAGAGATCCTTCATAGGACCCATAGTCAAAAATAGGGTTAAAGGGAACCAGAGAGGAACGGGGGGTTGAAAAAAGAAAATGATTTTATACATACCTGGGGCTTCTTCCAGCTCCATAAGCCTGAATCGCTCCCACGCCGCCGTCCTCAGCTTCCTGGATCCGCCGGTACCGGGCCCGTCACTTCTGGCGGACGCGGCCAATTGTCCGCATCACAGGGGCTCCCTCCATACATGTACGCATGCGGCAGCGCAGTAAGCAGCCACATGCGTATCTGTATGGAGAGAGAGCACCCTGTAATGCGGAGAATTGGCCGCGTCCGCCGGCCGACTTGCCGACTCGCGGCAATGACGGGACCCGGTGGCGGCGGATCCAGGCAGCGGAGGACGGCGGCGTGGGAGCGATCCGTGTGTATGGGGCTGGAGGAAGCCCCAGGTATGTATATTGAATCCTCTCTGGTTCCCTTTAAACAAATAGGTTGACTTCCCACATGGTACAACACTCTACTGCTTCTAGAAATTTATATGCAAATAGTATTTTTTTTTTTTTATTCAGGGTTAGAGATGTCACGAACGGTTCCAGGCAAACTTTGGGTGGTTCACGTTTGCCTGCGAAGGCAATAATGTTCTATTGAGCAGAACTTTGACCCTCTACATCAGTCAGCAGGCACATTGTTGCCAATCAGGCTACACTCACTCCTAGAGCCCCAACCCCCCTTATAAAAGGCAAGGTCCTTGTGCCGTTTTACTCACTAGTCTGCCTGCACTAATTAGTTAAGGGACAGCTGCTGACAGACTCTGCTAGGGAGAGTTTACTTAGGCTCTTATAGGCTTGTTCCTAGCTAATTGTTATCACTTTCCTCACTCCCTCCCTCTTTCCCGGAGGGAGGAGGGTCTCATCTTCCAGGGAATTGTAGAATTTCAAAAGCCAGCTTATATACCTTGGCCGGGAATTGAACCCAGGTCTTGGCTGGGAATTGAACCCAGGTCTGAGTGCTTGGTAGTCAGCTCTCTTAACCGCTATACCACCACCAACACTACATGCTGAAGGCAGCCTAGCATGTACCATTATGATATATCGTAGAGAAAAATGAGCTTGCTTAAGGATGTGTAGTATGTCAAAAGCCAACTCACATTGGCCAGGAATAGAACACAGTCTCTGTGGCACAATTGGTTAGCGTGTTTGGCTGTTAACTAAAAGGTTGGTGGTTCAATCTCACCCAGGCATGGCCTTGCCTTTTGTGTTCAACAGTTGTCCGAAGAGAACCCCAGATAGCCATGTAGATTCATATCTCTCTCTCTCTCTCTCTCTCTCTCTTTCGTAGGGATGGTCACCGCTTTCTGCGGAATTGTATTTTCCGCAATTTTGGGTAGAAATTGGTCATTCCATTCTGTTTGGTCGGAACGGAATTGCTTTTTCAATCCGGCAGAATTCAGAAATTGCCTGTGAAATTCTGCTGGTATCCGTTGATAGTTTTAAGCTGAAAATTCACTTCAATGGCATCAAGTCCTAGAGAGAGAGAGAGAGCTCATTTTTCTCTTGGGTATATCACAATGGTACATGCTAGGGTGGCTTCAGCATGTAGTGGTGGTATAGCGGTTAAGAGAGCTATCTACCATGCACTCAGACCTGGGTTCAATTCCTGGCCAAGGTATGTGTAAGCTGGCTTTTGAAAGCCTACAAATCTTTAAGCAAGCTCATTTTTTTTCTAGGATATATCATAATGGTACATGCTAGGCTGCCTTCAGCATGTAGTGTTGGTGGTGGTATAGCGGTTAAGAGAGCTGACTACCAAGCACTCAGACCTGGGTTCAATTCCTGGCCAAGACCTGGGTTCAATTCTCGGCCAAGGTATAGAAGCTGGCTTTTGAAATTCTACAATTCCCTGGAAGATGAGAGGGAGAGAGGCACTGCCTGATGTTGTAAAGCAGTGTAGGCCTGTAATTGAACATTGAATGAGATTTGTGACCTTTTAAAATAGGGGTTTATGTGAAATCTAGATTTTTGCCTGGGACTTTTGATGTGCATTTCACTCAATCATGTCTTCCTCCAGGTATTAGATCCCTTAAAACATGTTTTCTATCATTTTTCAGCTGGTAGAAATTTTTCTAAATTTTTAAGTTCGCCTTCCAATTGAAGTCTATTGCGGTTCGCGAACTTTCCGCGAATTGAACCTTCCGCGGAAGTTCGTGAACCGAAAATCGAAGGTTTGCGACATCACTATTCAGGGTGAATAATACCGTGCGTCAGTGGCGTAGCAATAGGGAGGGCAGAGGTTGTGACCAGGGCCCCTGGACCTGAGAGGCCCACTAGGAGTCCTCCCTCAACCACAGTATCCGCTTTCAATGGCAATGATCACTTCTATATGTGCTTTGAATAATAAGCGTTAACAAACTGTTCCCTTCCTCTGCTTACACCTCTCATACTGTGCATGTCCCCTCCCCTGCTTACACCTCTCATACTGTGCATGTCCCCGCCCCTGCTTACACCTCATACTGTGCACGTCCCCTCCCCTGCTTACGCCTCTCATACTGTGCACGTCCCCTCCCCTGCTTACGCCTCTCATACTGTGCATGTCCCCTCCCCTGCTTACACCTCTCATACTGTGCATGTCCCCTCCCCTGCTTACACCTCTCATACTGTGCATGTCCCCTCCCCTGCTTACACCTCTCATACTGTGCATGTCCCCTCCCCTGCTTACACTTCTCATACTATGGATGTTCTTGGCAGGTTTTGTATTTCCAGTCACATAAATAGTTATTGTACAGAATACTTGGGGGGCCCAATACAATACTTGCACTGGGGCCCAAAGCTCCTTAGCTACATCTCTGCCATGAGTAGAACACTGTTTTGTTTGTTTAATAAATGTTTTTGAGACTTGACTCTCTGTTTTGTTGCTCAACTCACTCATATGGGCAGGAGGTCAGTACAATGCAAGATTTCAACAATCCCTATTCAAGGTTACGTACTGTCTCAGAGTGCCAGAAAATTTACTGTATGCCGTAGCAACTGGAGTGCAAAGTTCATTGTATTGACTAAAATACATTAAAAACAAGATGCACTTTGGGACGCTTACAACATTAAACAGCAGGGTTTTGTACAGTGCTGCTCGGATACCCCTTTTCAAAATCCAAATTGAATTTTGATCCAGATATCTGAACTTTTTGGTATCGGAGTAAACCTAACTTGCCTAATCTCCATGCTCCCATCCAGTGACTGACTAAGCATTACCTTGTACTCATACTGTGCTGTGTGATCTGGTTTTCTTGTATTCCTGTATTGTCATATTGCTGTATGTCACCCCTAAATATTGTCTGTAACCTAAATGAATATCCAGCGCTGCGTAATATGTTGGTGCTTTATAAATACAATAAATAAAAATAATAACTCGGATATCCGAACACAATATCCTGGATATGCAGCCGGATTCGGATATCCAGATAGAAAACTGGAAGTGGCCTTTAAATTGCTTCTAAAACTCTCTCTCTCCCTCTCCCTTTCCCTCTCTCTCTCTCTTCGGATTTTAACAAAAATCTGAGTTGCTATTCAAAGTTTGGATAGTGGAAAAAGTTCGGATACCCGAATATTGGATGAGCACCACAGGTTTTGTGATATGTCTGACCATCGCCCAGCAATTGCCTATGCTATTGTTCCATGTCTGTATACACCAGCATAGCTCCCAATTGTCCCTCTTTCAGAGGGACAGTCCCTCTTTTGGAGCCCGGTCCCTCTGTCCCTCTTTCCTCCTTATTTGTACCTCTTTCGGGACTTTGTCCCTCTTTCTATGTAAATATATATATTTCTCTACTAAAAATGTGTTTGATTGACTCTAAACTTTATTCCCATCCTTTAAATTGATATACCACTAATTTTAAAATGTTAATATGAAGGAAAATGAACCAGGATAGAAAAGACTGGTGTGGTTTGTATTCTAAAACAACATATTTTTCTTATAAAATCTTTATGGTATATGTGACTAGGGGTGTGGTGGGGGTGTGGTCAGGGGTGTGGCTTAAGTGTCACTCTTTCTCATCTCAAAAAGTTGGGAGGTATGTACACCAGGCATGTTCAGAGTCCAGCCAGGCCCGGAGCTAGGGGGGGTCGGGGTAGGACTAGTGCCCCGGGGCGCCTGGTCCCCGAGGGCGCCCTCAGCCTGGCTGAGCTGCGGGGTTTTTTTTTTTTTTTGCGGCGGAGGGGAGGGGAGCAGCGCAGAGAAGAGGGAGAGCTGTGGGGAAGGGGGGCCATATCCCCCCTCCTTCCCTCACCTTAGGTGCTCTCTCTCTCCCTCGCTGTCCCCTCCAATGTCCGGGTGGCTGGCCTGGCAGTGGCGGGCGGAACTCACCTCCGTCTCGCTCCAGCGCCGGCCGGAAGTTCGAGTGCGCAGCCGCTGCTCTGGTCTGGACCAGACCAGAGTAGTGGCAGATCCATTCGGCGCTGCGACGAGACGGAGGTAAGTTCCGCCCGCCGCTTCCAGCCTGAGCCACCCGGACATTGGAGGGGACAGCGAGGAAGGGAGAGCAGCTCTTCTCTGCGCTACTCCCCTCCTGCTGGGGAGGGGGACACCTGACCTGGCTACCTACTCTGGGCACATATACCCCTGGCTACATATACTGGACATATATCCCTGGCTACCTACTCTGGGCACATATACCCCTGCCTACATATACTGGGCATATACCCCTGGCTACCTACTCTGGGCACATATACCCCTGGCTACCTACTCTGGGCACATATACCCCTGGCTACCTACTCTGGGCACATATACCCCTGGCTACCTACTCTGGGCATATATACCCCTGCCTACATATACTGGGCATATACCCCTGGCTACCTACTCTGGGCACATATACCCCTGGCTACCTACTCTGGGCACATATACCCCTGGCTACCTACTCTGGGCACATATACCCTTGCCTACATATACTGGGCACATATACCCCTAACTACATATACTGGGTACATATACCCCTGGCTACATATACTGGGCATTTATACCCCTGGCTACATATACTGGGCACATATACCTCTGGCTACATATACTGGGGACACATACCCCTGCCTACATATACTGGGCACATATACCCCTGGCTACCTGTTCTGTGGACATCTCTACCCCTGGCTACCTGTTCTGGGGACATCTATACTGCTGGCCACCTATTCTGGGGACACCTATAGACCTGGGGCTACCTATTTTTGGGCAAGCATTGCTGTCAGATTGAGTGTATTTTGGGGAACTGCTGCCAGGTGAGAGGTGTCTACCATATTAAGGGGACATTCTGCCTATTTATGTGAAATGCTGTCTATTTATGTGCCTCATGACTGCTGAATTTGTCTTGTTGGGGGCCTCATGGTTACTGAATTTGTCTTGTTGGGGGCCTCAGGATTGCTAAATTTGTCTTGTTGGGGGCCTCATGTTTGCTCATGATTGCGGAATTTGTCTTGATGGGGGTGGGGGGCTCATGATTGCTGAATTTGTCTTGGAACATGCTGGAAGGTACATACTGAGGGAGGGTGGGTGAGCGTGAGCCTGCTAACCTCCATGTACATTTGAAGGAGCGTGACCAAATGTGGAGTACCCATAACCACGCCCACATTTGGTCACGACCCTTCACCTTAGGGGGTGCATTAATAGTCTTTGTCCCCGGGCGCTGAAAACCCTAGCTACGCCTCTGAGTCCAGCCCAGGGGCCAAATTAATCCCACCAAGCCTTTTTTGGTGATTCCAAAAGCTTTCTACAGTTGTTACTTCCATGCAGAGCATAGCTGTGGTGCCATATGCAGGGGCCTCCTTGTGTCGCTGATCTGCCTCCCCCTTTGTTCACCTGTAGGTTATCAGCCACCACTGTAGCAGTAGCAGCCACTGATTAGCAGCCACCACTATGAAGCAGCAGTAACAACCACTGATTAGCAGATGCCACTCTGCCAGCAGCAGTAACAGGCACTGATTAGCAGCTGCCACTATGCCAGCAGCAGTAACAGCCACTGATTAGCAACTGCCACTATGCCAGCAGCAGTAACAGCCACTGATTAGCAGCTGCCACTATGCCAGCAGCAGTAACAGCCACTGATTAGCAGCTGCCACTATGCCAGCAGCAGTAACAGCCACTGATTAGCAACTGCCACTATGCCAGCAGCAGTAACAGCCACTGATTAGCAACTGCCACTATGCCAGCAGCAGTAACAGCCACTGATTATCAGCTGCCACTATGCCAGCAGCAGTAACAGCCACTGATTATCAGCTGCCACTATGCCAGCAGCAGTAACAGCCACTGATTAGCAGCTGCCACTATGCCAGCAGCAGTAACAGCCACTGATTAGCAGCTGCCACTATGCCAGCAGCAGTAACAACCACTGATTATCAGCTGCCACTGTGCAAACTGCACTTAATATATGGGTTTCTGTGGAAATGTTTTATTTGACAAAATGTCAGAGGCATAGTGAACCTAATGGAAGTCAGCAAAAATTGTTTAATTTTGCTAGTCCGGTCCCTTAGCACTCTCAAGAATGGCAATATGGCCCTTGGCCTAAAACCCCTGGTATACACACAGGGCCGGGACAAGGTCTTCCAGAACCAGAGACTGAGATTCCAAAGTGGCGCTCCCCCCCTCCCCCAGCTAAGATAGCCCATATGCCCCCAGTATAGATAACTAGATTCACCTATAGTTAGTCAGAGTCCCCCTCAGTATAAGTAGCCTGATGTCATTCTACACCCCCCCCCCCCCCCAGTAGAGGTAGCCTGATGTCCCATCAGTTGTGAGTGGAGCAGTGTCACTCACTTCTCCAGGCTCCATTTCCAGCTTCTTTTCAGAGCCGCCTAGTGTCCGGTCTTCATGGCTGCGGCTGGTGTCTCGTCATGTGACTCACCGGCAAGTACCGGTAAGGCACCCAACGACAGAGCTAAGCGGTGCTGGGAAGATGAAAACTGAAGATGCAGCTAGGAATCCTGGAGAGTTGAGAGCGATGAGGAGGGGCAGGTGAAGAATGCACCCTAAAGGGTCGGCGCTCGGAGGCTGGGTCCTCTTCAGCCTATGCCTCGGCCTGGCCCTGTATACACATACAAACTGCTTCACTGAGTTATCTTTAAAAAAAAAGGGTTACAGTTACCCTTTAATAGTAGCCGCTAGATTTCTGTATCACAATCTGGAATTTCTTGCCCGAAAGGTTTTAGTTCAGCAAAGATTGACCCTAAGCTCTCCTCCAGGGTCCCTATGGATTAATCCTTATCAACACAATTTTTGGATCAACCCCCCCTCCCCCTCCCCAGCACTTACCTTTTCCAGTGTGTGTGGGTGGGGAAGTGGTAGGGGTCTCTACTTCCTCGCACTAGAGTGAGAAAGTAACTTGGCATCGGGGGAGGGGCCAGCACCAGCTCTCATGCTGTAGCCCCACCTCCAGCGCATGCTGACATGTCAGAGGGGTGCATAATGGCGGAGAAGATCAACACTTTCATCCATATAAGGTGACGCCATACTGGACCAGACTGAAAAGAAAAACAGAGAAGTACCCAATATGAACAGCACCAAACCAATCCAAAATAATCAAAAAGTATTACATTTTATTGGAAACAAATCATCATGGATAAAAACAATTAAAATCGCCAACGGTGAAGCAGTGGGGCGTATACAATTCAATTATATTATTTTTATACACATGTAAAGTACAATCAAGTACACAGTCCTCAAAGCCTAATTTTAGAGTTTATAAAAAAAAAAGTTACATTATAGCATGATTTAAAATACATGCATACATAAGTTCAGGGAGGTCTTAAATACATAAATGCAAGTGTGAGAATATGATAATAAATATAATTAATGCCCAATTCCAATAAGACAAAAAAGGTGCCTGCATAATGAAAAGGAGGAGGAAAGAACTTCCTCCTATGGGTATAATATAACTAAGAAGGATAAAGTGCAGCAGTGACCGATATAGAAGGAAAAGTAAAGAGACCAGCCTAAATGACTTACGTGGAAGAAGAGGATGAGGACAAGATAGGCCCCGCTGGTCGCCGTAATGCATCTCGCGGGTCCGACCCGCTTCTAAAGAAGGCTCGCCATACTGGACCAGATCATGCATCGGCACCCTGAGGGATGAGCCCACATAATATTTAAGTGATGTGGCGCAGCAGCGGAGGTTGGGGGGGTGGCGGCAGTCGGGCTTAGTCTGACACTTTGATGTGAAGGGTCTGACGCTGTGTCGGAAGATACTTATCCTATGTCGGACTATGTCCAACATTGGACCTGTGCTCGAAAAGACCAATGGCATAGTCTGACATAGGATTGGAAAGGGTTAATGTCTAATGCATGCAAGTCAAGCGTCAGTCCAAATATGGCCCGCAGAGCTATCAAGTTTGCCCCCCAAATGGTTCCCCCCACTTTGAGTTATGTTTGGCCCACTCTAGTACACCAGGAAAGCTACATTGGAAGTGAAGTCCTATATCACCAGGGTAGCCATATGGGGGGGGGGGGGGGGGGGGGGCACTAGACACCAGGGAATTGTATAGTGGAGGGAGGGGGGTCCATTAGACACCAGGGAACTGTATATGGGAGGGAGAGGGGCCACTAGACATTGAGGTTGTTGGCTCGTGACTTGGTCCCAGTGTTCAATTTTGGCACACTTAGTATTTCACCCCTGACGGTACTTTACCTTTCTTGAATATTTTATATAGTAACAGTAAATGTGCAGATAAGGTTAAAGAGAACCCGAGGTGGGTTTGAAAAATCCTATTAGGACACAGAGGCAAGTGCTGTATACAATGAGCAGCCTCTGTGTCTTTACAGACTGTCTCTGCTGTCCCCCATAAAAAAAAATAAAAACGCCAGGCTAGTGACACGCAGATTGTCGCTAACCGGCTGTTTACCTAAGGCTGTCAGTCACCGCCACTCCCCCGCCTCCTGTATAGCGCGGCTCTCCACCTGTGTCTCGTCCCTCCCCGCCTCTGTAAGCCGATTGGAGGAAGCTTATGAAGGTGGGGTGGGAAGGGACACCTGTGCGGAGCCGCACTATACAGGAGGCGGGGTAGCGGAGGTGACTGACAGCCTTAGGTAAACAGCCGGTTAGCGACAATCTGCGTGTCGCTAGCCTGACAGTTTTTTTTTTTTATGGGGACAGCAGAGCCCGGGAGGAGCCTGGAGACAGTCTGTAAGGTCACAGAGGCTGCTCATTGAATACAGCACTTGCCTCGGTGTCCTAATAGGATTTTTCAAACCCACCTCGGGTTCTCTTTAAAGGGGAACGGAAGTGAGAGTGATATGGTGGCTGCCATATTTATCTCCTTTTAAACTATACCAGTTGCCTGGCAGCCCCACTGATCTATTTGACTACAAAAGTGTCTGTATCACACCAGAAACAAGCATGCAGCTAATCTTGTCAGATCTGACAACGTCGGAAACGCCTGATCTGCTGCATGCTTGTTCAGGGGCTATGGCTAAAAGTATTAGAGGCAGAGGATCAACAGGATAGCCAGGCAACTGGTATTGCTTAAAAGTAAATAAATATGGCAGCCTCCACATCTCTCTCACTTCAGTTGCCCTTTAAGTATGGTATGGGTGGATTGACTCTCCAGCCACAACAGGAACATCTGTTGGACATCTGGTAAATGGTGTCTGGAAAATTTGTCCTGAATGGGTATCTATGTAGAATGGTTGTTAACTGCAGACTTGCCAGGAGAACACAGTGCAGAATAACATGGTCAGTAGAATAAACATATTTCAGCTGCTGAAATTCCTGCGGCTCAAATAATTCTAAACATGATGCACTGCCGGGTGGGACTTCAGAAATGTAAAATAAAAATACGAGATGCGGGAGCAGGGCACATTCATAGAGGCTTCCCTGTATCCCTTTAGATGTGTACATGTGCAGATTGATACACAGAGAGCCCTCTAGTGGCATGCAGGCAGAGCTAAAGGGACACTGGGGATACCATTTACTGTTGAAAGCTGTCACAACACAAGCAGCGATTGTGGGTGCATGAAAAAAGTGCACCAGGAAAAAAGGGTAATTTGTTTATTGTACTGATTGTGTCATTGTGTGTTTTCCTGGAAAGTCAGTGGTTCTGTTGGCAGTTGTTCTGCATAGATACATTTTCACAGCAAATTGTCATAATTTATCTTCAGGGGCGTAACAATAAACCCTGCAAGGAATGCAGAAGCCACAGGGGGCCCCGTCCTGAGAGACTGACAACTAAGGGGAAGGAAAGAAAAAACTTTTTGCTCTAATGACTGCATCTGCTCAACCACTGATAAGGATTCATACAAAGTTTTGCAGACAAAGATTTGTAGACAGTCCCTATTCAGTGTTCAGCAGGGTCTTGGTACAGCGCTGTTCTGCCCCCAGCCCCGGGGGGGGGGGGGGGGGTATTGGCGGCAGAGGGCCCCATCTGAAGTCTCGCAGGGGGTCCCAGTGATTTCTAGGTACGTCCCTGATTGACTTTCTTTCTTTTTAGTGCAGACAAAACTTTCTTCATTATTTTCTATCTGGTGGGGGATTTGATCACGTTTGGGGTGTTGTTCGAAGGAACATCAACCAGGATCATTCATATCAGTAGCCTGGTACACACATCCAATTTTGATTGGCCAATTTCACCACTTCCATGTAGTATAAAGCCTGGTACACACTTTCAATTAAGATTAACCAAACAGTGACTACCTCTAACTAACTTTACTACCTCCGTGTAGTATTAGTGCTTACCTACACAATCTGCTCATAGTATTCAATATATGTTTACTCTCATACTGCACGGAGGGGGGAAAATTGGTCAGTGATTGGCCAATCATAACTGAAAGTGTGTGCCAGACTTTAGCGCTTACCTAGACAATCTGTTCATAGTATTCAAATTCTGCTGGCCCTCGTACAGCATGAAACCGGAAGATTGGCCAATCAAAATTGGTCAATTGGCTTGTGCAATGTCTGTGAGATGGCTCACAGAAATGACAAATGGCATCCACCAGACACAATGGCAGTCACATGTCGATGGCCAGTGCTAGTGCGAACCTTGCCAGTGAACCTAGCGCCTGCATTGTAACTGGCGCTCTCCCATCACTCACTAGGTGATCTGAACAACGAGAAAAGGCTAGTGTGTACTTCAACTAAGCTTAACCTCCCTAGCATTCTGGATGAGCAAGGCTCGTCCAGAGATGCCGGAGGTCACCACTCAGGCCCGCTGGGCCGATTTGAACTATTTTTTTTAAACACGCAGCAAGCACTGTGCTTGCTGCGTGTCTTACCCGATCGCCACCGCTCGCTGCTTCCTGCCGCGATACAGGGCCCACCCAGCCGAGACCCCGTGCGCTGCCTGGCCAATCAGTGCTGAGGGGTGAATCGGGTCTCCCTGTGACGTCACTGACGTTGATGACGTCACGACGTTCGTCGCCATGGCAACGGGGGAAGCCCTCAAGGAAATCCCGTTCAGAACGGGATTTCCGGACAGGTCATTGCGCCGGCGGCGATCGGAGGGCAGGGAGGGACACCGCAGGGAGGGGGGAATCATGCAGCTAGCGCTAGGCTAGCTACATGAAAAAAAAAATGTGCAGGGCCGCGGGAATCAGAACGGCAGGGTTAAGGGACCATTATCGCAAAAAATTGTAAAATTTAAAATACGTGTAAACATATACAAATAAGAAGTATTTTTCTTCCAGAGTAAAATAAGACATAAATTACTTTTCTCCTATGTTGCTGTCACTCACTGGCAGTAGGTAGAAAAAAATCTTACAGAACCGACAGATTTTGAACTAGTCCAACTCCTCATGAGGGATTCTCAGCAAGGCTTTTATTTTTTATAAAGATGCTCCCTGAAAATGATTTATACAAAGATGCTGGCCAGTGATACTCGGATACCCCCCAATCATGAATTCGACTACTCGGCCGTGGTTGAAAAAAAAAATCCAGAAATGGCGTGATTAATTTCTGGATTTGAAAGAGGACTCTTCAAATTCGTCCCGGATTTTTCCCGTGAATGGGGCAATCAGGGAAATTCACGGCCGTGATCACGGAAAATCGTTTTAGCTAAAAGCAAGGCCCCCATACATGCTACAATCAACAACATAGCATGGATTATAAAGATGAGATGTGGCTGCAACTTAAAAAAAAACAAAAATAACTTTTAGTTTTTGAGAAAATCGATTTTAAAATTTAAAACAAAAAAGTATTCGTGATTAAAAAGCCACCAAAAACCCGTTGAATATATCAGTTAATAATAGCAAAGCCCTCTTACATGGTAGGAACGCCAAATGTGCCACATATGTTAAGAACAGTGGGAACAAGGAGACATTTTTTTTTCAAAAAGACATTATAGTTTTTGAGAAAGTCGATTTTAAAATTTTAAAGGAAAAAAGTAAACATTAAAATGCGGCAAATGACAGTTCTTAGTGAAACAATTCCCACCAACTTTAGCAGTTAATAGCAAAGGCCCCTTACATCCTAGCAACACCAATTTTGCAGGATATGTTAAAAATATAGTGGGAAACTATATTAAAAAAAAAATGTATTCATTTTTTTTTGTGTTCAGATAGTGGTAATTTTTTCTTTTTTTTAAATGAGGTGGGGTCCCCCCTTTCCGAGCCTCTGTAGCCCCTTGTCCCTATGCAGGCTGGGATAGCCAGAATGGGATAGCCCTGGCCGACTGGGGCTTCGCACCCTGAGTTATACCAGCCTGCATGGTCCATGGTATGGGGGGCTCCGGGGGGAGAGGGGAGGCCAAGCCTTCCCCTCTCCGGCGGGAGATAATCACAAATTAATTTTTACCGTAATCCCCGTGATCACGACCGTGATTGCATTCCAAATATTTGTAATCACGGAATTTCCGTGGCCGATTTCCGTGATCCAGAATCGATCACGGCGTCGAATACCGAAGCCGAATAGTGAAAAAATGCTCGTGAATCACGGCTATTCCGTGATCACGGTAAATATCTGCCCATCACTGATGCTGGCCAGGCTCCCTGCTCACTGCAAACATTTTATTGCCATTCACTAAGTGCTTTTGAAACTAAACAAAACCTTGAGAATCCCCCATGAGGAGATGGGTTACTCTGAAACCTGTCGGTTCTGTCAGATTTCTACTACCTATTGTAAGTGACAGCAACATAGGAGAAAAGTAATTAATGGCTCATTTTACTCAGGAAGAAATGTACTTATATGTATGTGATTAAATGTATTTTTAATTGTACGATTTTTTGTGATAGTGGTCCTTCAAAGGGTTCCTGAGACAGGGAGGGAGAAAAAAATATACATATCTGGGGCTTCCTCCAGCCCCCTCCAGGCAGATTGCTCCCTCGGCGTCCTACTCCGCCGCCTGCATCACCTGTAATTGGCCCCGGAAAGTCCTCTAGCTGGGGCCAGTCGGCACAGTTCAGCCATGCGCACTGGTCTCGTCACGTTCTGCACCTGCACAGCGCAGAACACTCCCGGTGACAGGAGCGTGTGTGAGCCCAGGCCTTGCATGTGTAGAATGCCCTAGATCGGAAGACTTTCAGGGCAATCTGTGGACGGCGAGGGAGAGATCAGTCTGAAGGGGGCTGGAGGAAGCCCCGGGTATGTATATTTTTCTCTCCCTCGCCGTCTCAGGTTTACTTTAACCACTTGAGGACCGCAGTGTTAAACCCCCCTAGTGACTAGCCATTTTTCACCAAATAGGCCACTGCAGCTTTAAGGCCACACTGCAGGGCCACACAACTCAGCACACAATTGATTCCCCCCCTTTTTCTCCCCACCAACAGAGCTCTCTTTTGGTGGGGTCTGATCGCTCCCCCAGTGTTTATTTTTTTTCATAAATATTTATTTGATGCTTTGATTATTTATGCCCCTCCCTCCCCCCGCCAGCCAATCAGTGTGATCCACTGCAAGGAGCGAGATTAGACGGGAGCTCCTGTTTGTACAAGCTCCTGTCACTGTAAACAGACAGCCACAGTGATCAACCTGCCAGCGGCTGATCAGCGCTGGCAGGCTGTTCTTTTTTATTTATAATAAGAATAAAAATGTAAATAGCGCTGACATCTTCCGCAGCACTGTACAGAGTATATTGTCTTGTCACTAACTGTCCCTCTGATAGGCTCACAAATGAATCCCTACCATAGCCATATAACGTAAACGTAATGTAGTGTAGGTCCAATTTAGGGGGGGGAAGGGGAGAGGGTACTTATCTGTTAGCCGGGCGCATCCAGCAGGTGGCGCTAATTACTATTCCTCCTCCAGGCCGACATGGATAGTAGGGAAAGATGTAACTCTGGTAGAGTTTTGTCGCCACCTAGAGGATGCGCCCGGCTAACGGATAAGTACCGGGGAGAGATAAAAAAAAACTGCTCTTTTTTTAATTATTAAAAAAAAAATGCAGCAGCAATCAGATACCACCAAAAGAAAGCTCTATTTGTGAGAAGAAAAGGAGGTAAAATTAATTTTGGTGGTAAGTTGTATGACTGAGCAATAAACCGCTAACATTTCCTCCTATGTCCTTGTTGGGGTGTACATTCCTCCCGCTGCTGATGTCAAAACGGTCCTGCGCGTGCTCAGCGATGCCATCACACAGTGGCAGTCGTCCCTTCCGGACTCGCTATTCATTATCTTGGGGGACTTCAACAAGGCCAACCTATGCCAAGAACTGCCGCGCTACCACCAGCATGTCACCTGCCCCACTAGGAACGCCAACACTCTGGATCACTGCTACACGGTCCTGAAAGATGCATACAAGGCAACCCCGTGGGCAGCACTCGGTTCATCGGACCACTGCATCATTCACCTGATACCCACCTACAGGAGATGTCTGGAAACTGCAAAACCAGTCCTAAGATCCAGCAAAGTATGGTCGGAGGAGACTAAACTACAACTTCAAGCCTGCTTTGACTGTACGGACTGGAAGGCTCTGGTAGCACCGAACTTAGACGAGTGGGCAGACATTGTATCCTCGTACATCAGCTTCTGTGAGGACCAGTGTGTACCAACAAAAATCCGCAAACACTACCCAAACAACAAACCATGGTTCTCCAATAAACTTCGGCACCTGCGCAGAAGCAAGGAACTGGCGTTCAAGTCTGGCAACCATGAGGAGTATAGGAGGGCTAAAAACACCCTAAACAAGGAACTGAGAGCCGCCAAAAAAAATTACGCTGTAAAACTGGAACAGAACCTCTCCTCAAGGGACACACAAACTATCTGGAAGGGGCTTAATTAAGGCTGCCACGAACTACAAGCCCTCACCCCAGCATGCAACTCCCAGCCCCGAGCTCGCTGAGAACCTCAGTGAGTTCTACTGCAGATTTGAGAACCTGCCAGCCCCAGCAAGGACCCCAGAGCCTCCTGTCACCTCCTCAGACTTGGCACCCCCACATCCAAGCCCTCCCCCTCTAGCGGTGGAGGAGAACGATGTCAGGAAACACCTGTCAGGGATTAATGCAAGGAAAGCCTCAGGCCCAGATGGAGTGTCACCAGCCTGTCTGAAAACCTGCGCGCAGCAGCTTGCTCCAGTTCTCTCATCCATCTTCACCAAATCCATCCAGGAAGGCAGGGTCCCTGCTTGCTTCAAGAGGTCCACAATCATCCCTGTCCCCAAAAAACATGGTGTCTCAGACCTTAACAATTTCAGGCCGGTGGCTCTCACATCGGCCATCATGAAATCCTTTGAAAGCTTGGTTTTGCCCCTCCTCAAGCTATCCACTGAGTCTCTGCTGGACCCGTTTCAGTTTGCGTATAGAGCAAACAGGTCTACTGACGCCATAAACATCTGCCTGGAACTCGTAAATGAACACCTGGATAGACCTGACTCATACGCCAGGATCCTTCTACTTGACTTTAGCTCGGCTTTCAACACCATCAGCCCCCAAATACTTCAAGAGAATCTGGCTGCCCTCGAGGTCCACCCTACCCTCCGCCTCTGGATCACAGGCTTCCTAAGTAACAGAACCCAGGCTGTCAAGCTGGATACGATCATGTCTCAACCAAGGACCACCAACACAGGGGCCCCTCAAGGATGTGTACTGTCGCCGTTCCTATTCTCCCTATACACTAACAATTACAGGTCCACTGCGAACTCCGTCAAAGTCATCAAGTTCGCTGACGATACCACCATTGTTGGCCTCATCTCCGGGAATGATGAGCAGGAGTATCGCCACCAGGTTGACAGAATTTGCCACTGGTGTAAGGAGAACGGCCTGGTCCTGAACACTGCAAAAACGGTTGAGATGATCATTGACTTTAGGAAACACGCTACCACTCCACCCCCGATCAGCATTGATGGCACAGTAGTTGAGAACGTTCCTTGCGCACGGCTCCTCGGCACGATAATCTCTAAGGACCTGACTTGGAAAGTCAACACAACCACCACCCAGAAAAAAGCCCAGCAGAGACTATTTTTCCTACGCCAACTAAAAAAGTTCGGTATGGCCCGCGAGCTTCTGACGAGCTTCTACACTACCACAATTGAATCTGTCCTCTGCTACTCCATTCTGGTCTGGTATGCTGGATCCTCCGCCAGCGACAGACACAAACTGCAGAGGGTCATCAGATCAGCGGAGAGAATCATCGGGAAACCACTCCCCTCTCTTGACCAAATCTTCAACTCTAGACTGCACTCCAGAGCTCGTAAAATCGCTAATGATCTATCCCACCCAGGCTCTCGCTTTCCTTAGGCCAGAGATTCCGATCCATCTACACCAGGACCACACGTCACAGGAACAGTTTCTTCCACTCAGCCGTAAACTATCTTAACTCTTAGAACTCTCTACTGGTAGCACCAAGCCTGACTGCACGGCTGCACACTACATGTATACGTGTTCAAATGTATCAAATTGCTGTAACTGTATCCTTTATATTGTCCCGCTGCTTACTATGTATTTGTATCGTATGTCTTGTTCTTTTTCACACTAGCCCTGTACTTGCCAAATCCAATTCCGGGCACGGCCCAGTCGTGCTTGGCGAAATAAAATATTCTGACTCTGAAGTGCGGAATTGTCCACTTTACTATAGAAAACAGTTATAGTCAAAGTACAAAGTACTATCTCCATCTAGTGGTAATAACAAATATTGCACTACTCCACACTTTCCTTGTACAGTAGTAACTGCATTGGACAGCTAATAGTGCATAAAAATCCAGTAAAAAACAAAAATAACCCCCGGGATATCCATATTTTGTAAAAGGACCACTATCCTGAAAAACTGTAAAATTTAAAATATAGATGCATGCAAATATATGAAATGTACATTTGTTCTAGACTAAAATACACTATAAATAACTTTTATGTCCTGTCACTTACAGTAGGTTGTAAAAATGTCACAAGTTTTTGATTCGTCCATCTGCTGTTAGGGATTCCTCAGTAATTCATTTATGCTTTACAAAAGCACTCCTTGGAAACAAGACAATACTGAGAATCCCCCATGAGGAGATTGACTAGTTTTGAAATCTTGTTACAATGCCAAGAGATGGACAAGCACCATCAAAAATATAATGTATAAAAGGCTAATGAATATATAGATAATAATGATATAATGACATGTGTGCAGAAAGGCCAATAAACACTGTACTATGCTGAAAAGAGGAAAAGGGATTGGCCCTGCAAAAACCGCACCACAAAGTATGGAAAAGTACAAAAGCCTTTATTGAACCATATAATGATTAAAACCATAAAAAACACACATTATGGATGAAAAGTAATGCCCTCAATAAAGCAGTAATATCCATCATAAACATGTAAGTACACATGAATAAAATAAACTGTACAGCATCTCACCGGCTGTCAATGAATGCTAAAAATAGTGAAGAATGGGGGAGATGTGCCAAAAGGTGAGACTGAGGTGCACTGAGCACTCAGTCAAATAGGAGAGTGAAAGAGTGGGTGAAACGAGAGGAGGATATTAGATCTGTCCCCTGTGCCGAAAGGCGATGTGAGGAGCTGGTGCCAGAGAAGTGTGAGCACCCAGCTAATGGAGTGCGCGGAGAGGTAGGCTGACATGGAACAATGGGTATGCAGACAGGAGCCAAGTCTGGCTCATGAACGTGTAGAAAGGGGCTGTGGCCCAGAGATGCGGAGTTCCGTGTATGTAAGTGCACGGAAAGAGGAGCTTACCGGTGGAGCTGACAGGAGGGCATCCGTGTGAGGGCCGTCGCGATTCGCCGCCTAGAGCGGCTTCCGGGCCCGGAAGAAGCCGCTCTAGACGGCGAATCGCGACGGCCCTCACACGGATGCCCTCCTGTCAGCTCCACCGGTAAGCTCCTCTTTCCGTGCACTTACATACACGGAACTCCGCATCTCTGGGCCACAGCCCCTTTCTACACGTTCATGAGCCAGACTTGGCTCCTGTCTGCATACCCATTGTTCCATGTCAGCCTACCTCTCCCCTCTCCGCGCACTCCATTAGCTGGGTGCTCACACTTCTCTGGCACCAGCTCCTCACATCGCCTTTCGGCACAGGGGACAGATCTAATATCCTCCTCTCGTTTCACCCACTCTTTCACTCTCCTATTTGACTGAGTGCTCAGTGCACCTCAGTCTCACCTTTTGGCACATCTCCCCCATTCTTCACTATTTTTAGCATTCATTGACAGCCGGTGAGATGCTGTACAGTTTATTTTTTTCATGTGTACTTACATGTTTATGATGGATATTACTGCTTTATTGAGGGCATTACTTTTCATCCATAATGTGTGTTTTTTATGGTTTTAATCATTATATGGTTCAATAAAGGCTTTTGTACTTTTCCATACTTTGTGGTGCGGTTTTTGCAGGGCCAATCCCTTTTCCTCTTTTCACCATAGTTTTGAAATCTGTCATATTTTTGCAACCTACTGTAAGCGACGTCAACATTAGAGAAAAGTAATTAATAGTGCTTTTTTTTTTTTTTTACACTGGGACAAATGCAAATGTTATATTTATGTGTACATATGTCTTCCATGAATCTTTTATGCAGTGAATGAGCCAGGGAAGAGGAGGAAATGCATACCTCCCAACTTTTGGAGATCAGAAAGAGGGACATTTAAGCCACACCCCTGTCACACCTTTAACCACGCCCCTGGCACACCCCTAGTCACGCATACCATAAAGATTTCATAGGAAAAATATGTTGTTTAATAATTCAAACCACACTGGTCCTTTCTATCCTGGTTCATTTTCCTTCCTATTAACATTTGAAAATAAGAAATATATCAATTTAAAGGATGGGCAAAAAGTTTAGAGTCAATTACACCCATTTTTCAGTAGGAAAATGCATATATTTACACAGATCTGTACATCAGTCCTGAAAGAGGGACAAATGAAGGGGAAAGAGGGATTGGGTTCCCAAAAGAGGGACTGTCCCTCCAAAAGAGGGACAGTTGGGAACTATGGGAAAAGGGAGAAAGATTGGCGGGAAAATTGTGCCCAGCTTGCATCTTCCTGTCTGAAAATGTGACTTTAGCTGTAAGTCAAAACGTCCCTATCTCTCCAGCCTGACAGTCCAGTGTGCATTCCTTGTCTTTGTCCTGCCAGTACAGTCTGTATCGTGGTTCCTATCCTGCCCGCCCATCAGCCCAGCCCATATCTGTTTTCCTTAGCCCCATCCCACCAGCCCATATCTGTGATCCTCATCCTTAAAGGTGACCACACATTCGGTCTGCCATCAGATAGATTCCTCTCTGACCGAATCTGCTCAGAGAGGGATTTATTGCCTGCCCACGCACTGCACACTGATTTCCAAAAGATATCATCACAAACTCTAAAAGTGCTCATACATCAGGCGACTCAGCGGCCGATCGACCATCCAATTCGATTATTATAATCGAATTGGATGAAAATCGATGCCGCCAAATGCATGCCCAACCAACAAAGTGAGCAATTTCGGGACAGAAATTTGTCGCTATGCCTATCGCGCATGCTGCCAGATGCCGGGCCGAAGTTGGTTGGTCGGGTGTACGGCAGTACGGCAGCAATTTCCGAGCAAGCGACGGGACAACGAAACCCCCGCCGCAATGTATAAATGTGCCCCCCATGTGCATTTATACATTACCTGTCCTGTAGCAGCCTCCGCGGGTGTCCCGTAACCTCTGGGCGGCTATCTGCACACGCTACTGGCGCCTAGCGTTTGACGTCAGATGTTATGCGCTACGGAACACCGTTAGGAGGTTACGGGACACCCGCGGAGGCAGCAACAGGACAGGTAATGTATGAATGCACACACGGCGGCATATTTATACATTGCAGCGGGTGGGGGGCTGCGGGCTCAGGCGATTCCCTGAAGATTTCATGCTGAAATCGGACGGGAATCGGCCTGTAGTGTATGGGCAGAATTGACAAGAGACACATTTATCTCAAATCAGATTCGATTAAGAGATAAATTTGTCTCTTTGTCGAATCTGCCCATAATCTTTAGGGGCACCTTAACCCCCTGGGACCGCCTAACACCGATGGGCGTGCCCGCAGTGGCAGCCCCAAGACCACCTAACGCTGATGGGCGTGCCCGCGGTGTCAGCCCCAGGACCACCTAACGCTGATGGGCGTGCCCGCGGTGGAAGCCCCAGGACCACCTAACGCCGATGGGCGTGCCCGCGGTGGCAGCCCCAGGACCACCTAACGCTGATGGGCGTGCCCGCAGTGGCAGCCCCAGGACCACCTAACGCTGATGGGCGTGCCCGCGGTGTCAGCCCCAGGACCACCTAACGCCGATGGGCGTGCCCGCGGTGGAAGCCCCAGGACCACCTAACGCCGATGGGCGTGCCCGCGGTGGCAGCCCCAGGACCACCTAACGCTGATGGGCGTGCCCGCGGTGGCAGCCCCAGGACCACCTAACGGTGATGGGCGTCAAGTCCTGGGCTGTGATTTGCAGGAGATCGCACGCAGCCGCGCACCTGCACCCCGCTTTCAGTCTCCGTCAACTGTAAAGATGGCAAAACCGCCGTCTATTTACATGTAAAGCGCTGCGATCACCTAACGCCGATGGGCGTGCCCGTGGTGGAAGCCCCAGGACCACCTAACGCCGATGGGCGTGCCCGCGGTGGCAGCCCCAGGACCACCTAACGCTGATGGGCGTGCCCGTGGTGGCAGCCCCAGGACCACCTAACGGTGATGGGCGTCAAGTCCTGGGCTGTGATTTGCAGGAGATCGCACGCAGCCGCGCACCTGCACCCCGCTTTCAGTCTCCGCCAACTGTAAAGATGGCAAAACCGCCGTCTATTTACATGTAAAGCGCTGCGATCAGCAGCATCGCTGTACTGGGGACAGCTGTGTGACACGGCTGTCCCCCTGGGGGACAAGAGAGCGATCGGCTCTCATAGGCAGAAGCCTATTAGAGCCGATCGCCATGATTGGCCGGCTGGGGGGAAGGGAGGGATTTGAAAAAAAAAAAAATAATAAATAGGAAAAAATAATGACAAAAAAAAGATATATTTAAAAAAAAAAATAAACAACTTGGGGGCGATCAGACCTCTCTGTTGGTGGGGAAAAGGGGGGATTACTCGTGTGCTGTGTTGTGCGGCCCTGCAGCTTGGCCTTAAAGCTGCAGTGGCCAATTTAGTAAAAATGTGCCTGGTCTTTAGGGGGGTTTACCACTGTGGTCCTCAAGTGGTTAAAGGTAGCCATATATCTAGCAATTTGGCTGTATGATTGATAGGGCTGCACGATTTTAGGTAAAAATTGAAATTGCGATTTTTTTTTCAAATCGAGCTTTGGCACTAAATTTACTATGCCCCCAGTATAGTTTAGCCAGATACTGCGGGCGGACGATTGCTTTAAGAGAAACTCCGACCAAGAATTGAACTTTATCCCAATCAGTAGCTTATACCCCATCACAAATGGATCATCAGGGGGCTCTATATGGCTGATATTGTGGTGAAACCCCTCCCACAAGAAAAGTACGTATTCTTGGCAGTTTCCTGTCTGTGAACCTTGCTGCATTGTGGGAAATAGCTGTTTCCAACTGTCAAAAACCATGCAGAAGCTACATCACCTGCCAACAGTAAAACCATGCAGCAGCTACATCACCTGCCAACAGTAAAACCATGCAGCAGCTACATCACCTGCCAACAGTAAAACCATGAAGCAGCTACATCACCTGCCAACAGTAAAACCATGCAGCAGCTACATCACCTGCCAACAGTAAAACCATGCAGCAGGCCAGCAGCTACATCACCTGTCAGCAGTGTTCACTGGAGTTCCTTTTTAAGAGCCGGGCAGCGGGGGCGGTTCATGTGAGGGCAGTTTTGGGGGGGGGGGGGGGCGGTTCACGTGAAGACAATATAGTTATCGTCACTATCTGCAGTTTTCAGAGTGCCCGCCCGCTTGTCTGGCCCGCCTACCGCTGTGCGGCGATTGGCCAGAGCCGCCAGAAGCAGTGAATATGTATTATTGTTAATGAGTGGGGGGGGGGGGGGAGCGGGTCCACTCGAGCGAGCGGCACACACAGCTTTACCAATCGCTGGATAGCGATGGAATGACGGCAGCGGTAGGCGGAGCTGAACAGAGCGTACAGCTTCGCCTACCGCTGCCGTCATTCCATCGCTATCCAGTGATTGGTAAAGCTGTGTGCCGCTCGCTCGAGTGGACCCACCCGCTCATTAACCATAATACATATTCACTGCTTCTGGCGGCTCTGGCCAATCGGCACACAGCGGAAGGTGGGCCAGACAAGCGTGCAGGCAGCGGGGGGCACTCAGAAAAAACGAGGATACTGACGATCACCAGATCGTCTTGACACGAACCACGGTTTCGGTTTTGAACCAAATAAACGTGCAGCCCTAACGATTGACCATTTCATTCGATTATTTTATAGAATCGAGAGAGAATCGAGTGTGTTCCAGAATTCCAAATAGATGAAAAGTGGCAGACTTCATGTCAAATTGACCAGCTTAGTGGATCGAGCAGAATGCAAGATATCGGCCAATCGCACAGGAATCAGCTACTGTTCACATGTCATTCGATCAACTCTGAATCGATTTTGCATTCAGAGCATGGAGACACAACAGATCGAATGTGAAGGTGAATCGCATATGATATCATTTGTAGTGTGTGAGTCACGAGTCGATCGACTTTCGATCAACCACACTGAAGTTGATTCCTTAACCATTTCAGCCCGCGGGGATTTTTCACCTTATGGACGAGAGGAATTTTCACCTGTCAGCACTACTCCCTTTCATTCCCCAATAGCTTTATCAGTACTTATCACAGCAAAATGATCTATACCTTGTTTTTTCCGCCAGCAATTAGGCTTTCTTTGGGTGGTAAATTATGCTAAGAATTATTTTAATCTAACTGTATTATAATGGGAATAATAATAAAAAAATGCATTATTTTTCAGTTTTCAGCCATTACAGTTTTAAAATAAGTAATGCTACCATAACTAAAATCCACACATTTTATTTGCCCATTTGTCTTCGTTATTTAAATGTTAAAATTATACCCCTAGTTTAATGTATGGTGACAATATTTTATTTGAAAATAAAGGTGCACTTTTTCAGTTTTACATCCATCACTAATTTTTAGCCCAATATTTATTCATTTTATGTCCTCTTGACATAAATAACCATTTATTTTTATTCCCCAAAGTTAGTAGGTGTGTTATACTATTTGGCCACAAGATGTCCCTACTGAGCAAAAATCCCATTAGCGTATTATTCTCGGCGGACATGCTCGGATTGGCACAGGGGACTTTTGTCCCCTGCAGCCAATCCCCTCTGCTAGCACCAGCAGCGCGATCGCGGGCATCTGCCCGCACGATCGCCTGCAGACCACCCAAACTGCAGGGACGTGACTAGCGCGTCCCTGCGGCTCTAGCACTTGCCGCTGCGGACGTGAAGCTCACGTCCGCGCGGCTGAAAAGGTTAAAGAGAACCCGAGGTGGGGTTCTGACAATGCTATCTACACACAGAGGCTGGGTCTGCCTATACAGCCCAGCCTCTGTTGCTATCCAGATCCCCCCTAAGCCCCCCCTGCACTCTGCTATCCCCCATAAATCACAGCCGCACTATGCGGGCTGTGTTTACATCTGTACTGTCAGTCTGCTGCTCCCTCCGCCTCCTGCATAGCTCCGGTCCCCGTCCGCGTCCCTTCCCTCCAATCAGCGGGGAGGAAAGGGACGCGGGCGGGGACTGGAGCTATGCAGGAGGCAGAGGGAGCAGCAGACTGACACTATAGACGGTAAACACAGCCCACTGCGTCACGCTGCGTGTCGACAGCGCGGCTGTGATTTATGGGGATAGTAGAGCGCAGGGGGGGCTTAGGGGGGATTGGGATAGCAACAGAGGCTGGGCTGTATAGGCAGACCCAGCCTCTAGGTGCAGCTAGCATTGTCAGAACCCCACCTCGGGTTCACTTTAATAAAGTTGATCGCTTTGTCGATTGAATCAGAATTGCTAGATGTATGGCTAGCTTAATGGGAATCGCCCTAACGACACCACTGCCACCCCTCCAAGTGTATATGTGTGTTGACATTTAAATCCCTACACAATGTGGTCCCTGGATACATGAAGGACTTGCTGACACCTCTCACAACCTCATATCAGCAGTATCTATAAAACTGGTCAATCCCAGAGTACACCTCAAAACTTTTGGAGCCAGCCAGCCTCTACCCTTTGGAATTCCCTAAAGACGGCCCCATCCCTGGAGTTATTCAAACCCAGACAGAGAAACCACCATATCCAGACTTATTTATTTATTGTATTTATAAAGCACCAAAATATTACGCAGCGCTGAACATTAGTTTAGGTTACAGACAATATTTAGGGGTGACATACAGCAATATGACAATACAGGAATACAAGAAAGACCAGATCATGCAGCACAGTATGAGTACAAGGTAATGCTTAGTCAGTCACTGGAGGGGAGCGTGGAGATTAGGCAAGTTAGGTTCACTCAAATGCATAGCATGGGTGCACAGTAATGGAGGTGAATGATCAGGTAGGACACAAAAGGAGGAGGACCCTGCCCAAAGGATTACAATCTAGAGGGAGAGGTAGGGACACGAAAGGTAGGGACCAGAGTTCAACTGTGGGTTTAGAGCACTTGTGAGGGGTAGTAGGCCAGAGTGAAAAGGTGAGTTTTGAGGGCCTTCTTGAAGATGTTGAAGGAGGGGGCTGCCCTAATGGGAATGGGTGGAGGTAGGGAGTTCCATAGTGTTGGAGCAGCTCTTGAGAAGTCCTGGAGGCGTGCATGGGACTGGGTGATGCGGGGGGGGGGGGGGGGGCAGGCGCAGTTCATTGGAAGAGCGGAGTGAGCGGTTAGGAGTGTACCTCTGAGTAAGATCGCAAATCAGAATCATTTTATTTCGCCAAGCACAACGGGAGTTGTACCCGGAATTATTTTTGGCACATACAGGGTCGGTGATGGTACGGTACAGTATCAGACATGCAGTAGATATACACTTGAGTGGCATAACACATGCAGCGTAGTATTACAAGAGTAGGCATATACATAGCAGCAAAAACTTAGAGTGGTCCCAGTGCTGTGTGAGTGGAGCTGCCTGCCTCCTTGGCGGTGCTCAACTACTCTGTAGCAACTCGGATGCCCCCGTAATGTCCGACAGTACGTAGAGAAGGAGAGAACAGAGAGAAAACAGGAATAAAGAGAGAGAGAATGAGAAGAAGAAGGATTGTTGGCCAGAGAAAGACAGCGTTCAGAGAGTCCTGCTGTCCAGCTGATTGGTGGTGTGGCTGGTGGATCCCATGGCTGCACTCAGAATTCAGCCCCCAGCTTGCAGCCTAGCGGCAATTTGAGCGGGGGGGGGGGGGGGGGGCGCTTGAATTCCGCTCCCATGATTTGCCTGCAGTGTTTAGGTGCCGCAGTGGTGGAGGCGAGCACGTTTCCCAGTGGCCATGCTGGGCCGCTTTAAAGACTGGGACCAGGGCTGGGGATCAGTAGCCTACCATGTCCGTGTAAAAAAAGGCAGATGCCGATCCAGGTCACAGCAGCAACGGTGGAGAGCTGCCAGCGTGGTCCCGTCTGCCATACACTGGAGCGGCTGCAGGGGGAAGCATCTTGTGGGCCAGCGAGTGCACAAGGTTGGAGCAGCGGCTGCGTCCCGTCTGAGAGCCGCTGTGGATGGTGTCGGGACCGGCGTCACCTCCCCACGTGGCGGACCAATGGCTACAGGTCACGGGCCGTGCGATGTCGGAGACCAGGGAGAAGCCGATCTTCAGTGGCGGCAGGTCACACAGTTCCCCTGAGCGGCGAAGAGCAGTCTGAGCAGCGGTGGTGGAGCGCAGATCAGAGCACGTGGGCCCTGATCAGCTGACAGGCCGCCGCCCTCCCGTGGCTGATGATTGAGCACTGTGGACAGGCTCTCCTGTGCCCCCACATCCTCCCCGGTAGGTAAGGGGGGATTCGGGCGCAACATAGTTAGAGGAGAAGGAGAGAGTTAAATAATATTCCGGAGCCCTGTGGCCGTGGCTACCGGTGCGGTGCCATCTTGAATGAAAAAGGTGAGTATGATCTCTTTTCCCCTGAGAGATGTAGGTTGGACAGGTTTTGTGTATTTACAAAAAAGGTCTGCACACCCTATTAATCATAGAAACTAAAGTAGAATGCTATGGGTGCTGAGTCTGTAAAACGGGCACAAAGTGGCCCTAAATGCCAAAGTATATACAAAGGTAACTCGCACACCAGGCAAAAAGTAAATGCAAAAAAGTCTGTATTTCAAAATGTCAATAAATAGAAATAGCGACAATACAAATGGCAAACAATGGCCTGCTTAGCAGACATCACAGTGTGGTGAACATAATACAGATCACACCAATGGAGTCAAGTTAGAATACATACAGAAGCATACAGAAGCATGAACCTAAACATCAATCATAGTAATGAGCTGTACAGATTATATCAAGCAAAATGCACAAAGTCATAACCCCATGGTGTAAAAAGTATACCCTGACAGCGCGCTGTTTCGTAACCTTCGTCAGAGAGTATACACAATAGGCTGCTGCTGGCTGCTGTGACAGGTTTTGTGGACAGATTTGTAAGTCAGACTGTCCCACGATGGCGTCCTGGCTCCTCTCCTAGTCCCCGCTCCGGAATGGCTGCCCGGCGAAACTCGGCCGAATGTCGGGCTCCTTCCTCCGCGTATGACGTCACCACGCAAGCCGCCTCGCGTCATCACGGTGGCCGGCGTGAAAGTATGGCGCATGCACCGTACTTTCACGCCGGCCCGTCTAACTAGACAAATGCAACTACGCCTGCGCGGCCTACCTCCCGCCTCTGGGAGCTTACTGCACAGGCACAGTACTAAGTTTCCTCATACTGTTCCTGCTCAGTAAGCTCCCGGAGTGGCGAGCGGCTGCTAGGACGCGCGGGGCCGCTGCATTCGTCTAGTTGACTGGCCAATAATTCCACCATGACCGGCGGCGGGGAATGGAGGGTCGTAGAGGACAGCGCAGGCACGTAAAAGCTGCAAGGGGCCGATAGAAGCCCCAGTCAGTTTTTGTTTTTATAAATATCCACAGGACCCATAGCTCTCCCTCCACCCCTTTCAGCCTTCCACACCCTAAACTACAAACTTTCCATCCATCTATTAATGCCACAGCTTTGTCTGCGGCTGCCCCCAGCACCTCCATGCTCTCCTTACCCCAAGCACCTAATCCCCATCTCCCCAATCCCAGCCCCCCTAATGTCCTCCCCCTCTCTCCCCAGTCCCAGCCTCCCCCTCTGTCCTCCCCATCTCTCCCCAGTCTCCCCCTCTGTCCTCCCCAGCCCCAGCCTCCCCCTCTGTCCTCCCCAGTCCCAGCCTCCCCCTCTGTCCTCCCCATCTCTCCCCAGTCACAGCCTCCCCCCCTCTGTCCTTCCCATCTCTCCCCCCAGTGCCCCAGTCCCAGCTTCCCATCCAGTGCGCACGCGCCGGGTCACGCGGGAGGGGCGGGGCGGGAAGCGCAGGTAGCTGCTGGAAGCTTCGCGATGATTGGCGCAGAGCCTCGGCGCTGGGAGCCAATGCGGCTGCGGGAGCGGCGGTGGGCAGTCACGTGACAAGGGCTGTCAGGCGGAGAGCGGAGGGGAGCGGAGGCCCCGGGACAGCCGGTGAGAAGGAGGAGGGGCGAGGGGAGCCCGGGGGAGGGGCTGTCATGGTATACACTGACTGCTGTGTGCCCCTTATACTGTATAGATAGAGGGGGAGGTCCCATGGCAACCTGTATATACTGTATAGTGTGTTCGCGTGCCCTGCATCTCCATAGGGCTGTGCTTGCCTTATATACTGTATAGTGTGGTCCTATGGCAATCTGTACACAACATCTCTATAGGGCTGTGCTTGCCTTATGTACTGTATAGTGTGGTCCTATGGCAATCTGTACACAACATCTCTATAGGGCTGTGCTTGCCTTATGTACTGTATAGTGTGGTCCTATGGCAATCTGTACACAACATCTCTATAGGGCTGTGCTTGCCTTATGTACTGTATAGTGTGGTTCTATGGCAATCTGTACACAACATCTCTATAGGGCTGTGCTTGCCTTATGTACTGTATAGTGTGGTTCTATGGCAATCGGTACACTGCATCTAGGGCTGTGCTTGCCTTATACTGTATAGTGTGGTCCTATGGCAATCTGTACACTGCATCTCCATAGGGCTGTGCTTGCCTTATACTGTATAGTGTGGTCAGTGCAGTTTCTAGGTGAAATTTCTCCCAGGGCGAGTGTCAAAAAATACGCCCCCCCCCCCCCCCACCCCCTTTACCCCCGCCCGGTTCGAATCCCAGCCAGGGCACTATTTGAATGCTCTCCCTGTGTCTGTGTGGGTTTCCTCTGGGCACTCCAGTTTCCACCAATATCTCAAAAACATACACATAAGTTAATTGGCTTCCTCCTACGAGATTACAATACAAATACTTCACTAAATACATAGACGTAACTATGGCAGGGATTAGATTGTGAGGTCCTATGAGGACAGTCAGTGACACGACTACAGTACGTATGCTGTAATGTGCTGCAGAAGATGTCATTGCTATATAAATACATATTAATATGGGAGGACAGTAGACTATGACTATGGTAGGATTAGATTGTTAGCTCCTGAGGACAGTCAGTACTCTGTAAAGTGCTGCAGAATATATTAGTGCTTTATAAATACATAATATTCAAACAGGGCACACTATGGAGAGGGCGGACAGGCCACACTACGGAGAGGGCGGACAGGCCACACTACGGAAAGGGCGGACAGGGCACACTACGGAGAGGGCGGACAGGGCACACTACGGAGAGGGCGGACAGGGCACACTACGGAGAGGTCGGACAGGGCACACTACGGAGAGG
Organism: Hyperolius riggenbachi; assembly: GCF_040937935.1. Lineage (NCBI taxonomy): Eukaryota > Metazoa > Chordata > Amphibia > Anura > Hyperoliidae > Hyperolius > Hyperolius riggenbachi. The sequence goes on from NC_090653.1 coordinate 261,063,109, forward strand.
GCGGACAGGGCACACTACGGAGAGGGCGGACAGGGCACACTACGGAGAGGGCGGACAGGGCACACTACGGAGAGGGCGGACAGGGCACACTACGGAGAGGGCGGACAGGACACACTACGGAGAGGGCGGACAGGGCACACTACGGAGAGGGCGGACAGGGCACACTACGGAGAGGGCGGACAGGGCACACTACGGAGAGGGCGGACAGGGCACACTACGGAGAGGGCGGACAGGGCACACTACGGAGAGGGCGGACAGGACACACTACGGAGAGGGCGGACAGGGCACACTACGGAGAGGGCGGACAGGGCACACTATGGAGAGGGCGGACAGAGTAGGTGATGGGAAAGGGTGAGTAGAAAAAAAGAAAGGGCTATAGCCATATGAAATTATATAAAGTACAATCATATGCAGCTAAGTACTAAACTTAAATGTACACACATTTTATCTCCATATATCTATTCCAATGCAATAATATAATTGGGCTACTGCCCTCCTATTGACTCATTGTGAAAAACAATCAAAGCCTGCATCCCCCCACTGTGTCCTTTTGTCACCATCCTCATCTATTCAGGGAGATGTGCAGCTTGATCACAGGAAGAGCAGAGTAGGGAGGATTGCACTGATAGACTGTCAACCAGGCAATCACAGTGCCTGGTATTCCAACAGAGCACATGCTGTCTGCAAAGTCTTCCATGCTTTTACTTTTTACAAGTAGATGCCAGTACACAAGTTTGGCATTGGCGTTATATGACCCCTCTCCCCTGATGTGCGGAGCTGCAGTTTACATTCCCTACTTTAATTACTTGTTGGTGCTTCTGGCTTCCTTCTTTTTCCTCCCGAGTATTCAGCTCACATCTGCTCTGCTCTCAATACCTCCGTGTAGCTGAGGGGAGGGGCGAAGCTACAGAACAGTTGACTGAGTCTGACACGGATAAGAGGAAGAGAAAGACAGGCTGCAGTGAGAGTGTGTGACATGAACAGCCGCCCGACTGCCGACTTCTATTAAGGGAAATAGTGTGGAGTAGCATGCGGCCATGTGACGTGCACATCAGCAGGAAAAGAAAGCCAGGACTCCTATCGGTGCTGCGCTCTGTACTATCAGCCTGCACCACTCGTCAGGCTCCCTCTAGCAGTCACAATGTCTCCATCCTGCGCCCTCCTTCCTTCACCTGCTGGCCTGCGCTCAGTGCTGTCGCACGGCCCGCACGGTGGTAAAAACGGCCATGAGTGTGGTCCTATGGCAATCTGTACACTGCATCTTCATAGGGCTGTGCTTGTCTTATATACTGTATAGTGTGGTCCTATGGCAATCTGTACACAACATCTGTATAGGGCTATGCTTGCCTTATATTCTGTATAATGTGGTCCTAAGGCAGCCTGTACACTGCATGTCTAAAGGGCTGTGCTTGCCTTATATACTGTATAGTGTGGTCCTATGGCAATCTGTACACTGCATGTCTAAAGGGCTGTGCTTGCCTTATATACTGTATAGTGTGGTCCTATGGCAGCCTGTAGACTACATCTCTGTATGGCTGTTCTTGCCTTATATACTGTATAGTGTGGTCCTATGGCAATCTGTACACTACTTCTCCATAGGGCTGCGCTTGCCTTATATACTGTATAGTGTGGTCCTATGGCAATCTGTACACTGCATCTCTATAGGGCTGTGCTTGCCTTGTATGCTGTATAGTGTGGTCCTATGGCAATCTGTACACTGCATATCTATAGGGCTGTGCTTGCCTTGTATACTGTATAGTTTGGACCTATGGAAATCTGTACACTGCATCTCTTTAGCGCTGTGCTTGCCTTATATACTGTACAGTTACAGTACATCTCCACAGGGCTCTGCTTGCCTTATATACTGTATAGTGTGGTCCTATGGCAATCTGTACACTGCATATCTATAGGACTTTGCATGCCTTATATACTGTATAGTGTGGTCCTATGGAAATCTGTACACTACATCTCTTTAGCGCTGTGCTTGCCTTATATACTGTACAGTTACAGTAGATCTCCTCCACAGGGCTCTGCTTGCCTTATATACTGTATAGTGTGGTCCTATGGCAATCTGTACACTGCATCTGTATAGGGCTGTGCTTGCCTTATATACTGTACAGTTACAGTACATCTCCACAGGGCTCTGCTTGCCTTATATACTGTATAGAGTGGTCCTATGGCAATCTATACACTGCATCTCTATAGTGCTGTGCTTGCCTTATATACTGTATAGTGGGGTCCTATGGCAATCTGTACACTGCCTCTCTATAGTGCTGTGCTTGCCTTATACACTGTACTAGCTGATGACCCGTCGTTGCCCGGGTATGTATTTGGCTGGTGTTGGCTCCACCCACTTTTTCTAACCATAACACACAAACACTCAATGACCAACTTTTTGAGCTTTGGGGTCTATGGAATCAATATTTTGTATATTCCCATAGAAACTAAACAAATCAGATTAGCAGTTTGTGACTCCGCCCCTCTCCAGCACTTGAACCCCACAGTCACCCAATGACCAACTGTAGCAAGTTTGAGGCATTTGCTAATAAGAGTGTAAAAATGGAAGCAATTTAAATATTCCCCTTGAAAATCAACAGGTGAATTTTGATTGGCTATTATAGGCTCCACCCACTTCCGTGAATATTAATCTCAGTCACCCAGTAACCATCTGGTCAAAGTTTGAGAACCCTGCCATTAACAGTGTAAGAAGGGCTGCAGTTTGTATTTTCCCAGTGAAATTTGTTTTTGGCTCTGCCCACTTTCTGTAACCTGGACACACAGTCACTCAATGACCAAGTTTGTGAGCTTTGAGGTCCATGGCATCAATTTGTATTTTCTCAGTGAAATTAAACAAATTTCATTGGCTGTTTGTGGCTCCACCCCCTTTTCTGAATTTGAACCCCAGTGACCGAATGATCAACTGTACCAGCTTTGAGGCTTGTGCCATTAACCGTGCAAGAATGGCAGCAATTTTAATATTCCTCTTGAAAATCAACAGGTGAATTGTTATTGGCTTTTTTAGGCTCCACCCACTTTTCTGAATATTAATCCCAGTCACCCAGTAACCAACAGTGCAAAATTTGAGAACCCTGCCATTAAGGCTACGTTCACATCATGAAACGCAGATGGCCGTGCGTTTGGAACGCATCACGTATAAACGCATGCCATCCGCGGTTCTATGCATTGCGTGGCTGATCCCATTCACTTTCAGTGAATGGGTCAGCCACGCGTTTTGGGAAAAAATGCATGCAGCATGAGTTCCTGGACCGCACTGGTCCGGAACGCATGCAGTGTAAACATGTCTGATGTCGTGCGTGTCGGCCTCCTGCACGCGTTGCTGAAATCCGGACGGCAACGCGTGCAGTGTGAACAGGGCCTCACAGTGAAGAAGGGCTGCAGTTTACATTTTCCCAGGGAAATCTGTTTTTTACTCCACTAAGTTTTTGTAACCTTTACACACAGTTACTCAATGACCAATTTTGTGAGTTTTAGGGTTCCTGGCATCAAAATTGTGTGAATGGAAGCAGTTTGTCCAGCAAAGAAATCTGATTGGCTGTTTGTGGTTCCCCCCCCCTTAGTGAATTTTTACCCCAGTCACTTAATGACGTAATGACTGTAGAAGGTTTGAGGCCTGTGCCATTAACAGTGTAAGAATGGCAGCAGTTTCAATATTCCCCTTGAAAATCAATAGGTGAATTTTGAATGGCCATTGTAGGCTCCACCTACTTTTCTGAATATTAGTCACAGTCACCCAGTGACCAACTGTGTCAAGTTTGAGAACGCTGCCATTAACAGTGTAAGAATGGCTGCAGTTTATATTTTCCCATGTAAAAAGTTAGTTGTTTTTGGCTCAGTCCACTGTTTCTAACCTTGACATACAGTCACTCAATGACCACATTTATGAGCTTTGGGGTCCTTGGCATCAATAAGTTGCATTTTCTATTGAAATTAAACAAATCTGGCTGTTTGTAGCCCCCCTTATCAGAATTTAAACCCCAGTCTCCCAGTGACTGACTGTACCAGATTTAAAGCAGCTGCCATTAAGAGTGTAAGAAAGGCAGAAATGCAAACATTCCCCTTAAAAAACTATAGGTGAATTTTGATTGGCTGTTGTAGGCTCCACCTACTTTCCTGAATATCAATCCTAGTCATCCAGTGACCAACTGTCAAGTTTGAAAACCCTGCCAATAACAGAATGGCTGAAATCAATCTAACAAATCGGATTGACTATTTGTGGTTCCACCCCCTTTGGTGATTTTGACCCCAGTCACCCAATGACTGACTGTATCAGGTTTGAGGCCTCTGCTATTAACATTGTAAGAATGGTAGCAATGTACATATTCCCCTTGAAAATCAATAGGTGCATTTTGATTGGTTGTTCTAGGCCCCACCCACTTTCTGGATATTAATCCCAGTCACACTGTGGCCCACTGTGTCAAGTTTTGGAACCCTGCCATTAACAGTGTAAGAATGGTTGCAGTTTATATTTTTCCAATGCAAAAAATGTAGTTATTGGCACCACCCACTTTTTCTAACCTTGACATATAGTCACTCAATTCCCAAGTTTATGAGCTTTGGGGTCCTTGGTATCAATAATTTCTGTATTCCCATTGAAATTCACACAAATGTGATTGGCTGTTTGTGGGGCCACCCCTTTCTGATTTTGAACCCCAGTCACCAAATGACCAACTGTACCAGGTTTGAGACCTCAGCCATTAACAGTGTAAGAATGGCAGCAATTTAAATATTCCCCTTGAAAATCAACAGGTGAATTTTGATTGGCTGTTGTAGGCTCCACCTATTTTCCTGAATATTAATCCCATTCACCCAGTGACCAACTGCAAAGTTTGAAAACCCTGCCATTGCCAGTGTAAGAATAGCTGCAGTTTACATTTTTACAGTAAACTGTGTTTTTGGCTCCTCCCACTTTTCGTAACCTTGACACACAGTCACTCAATGACCACGTTTGTGAGCTTTCAGGTTCCTGGCATAAAAAATTTGTGAAAGGAAGCAGTTTATCCACCAAGGAAATCTTATCGGCTGTTTGTGGCCCTGACCATTTAGAGAATTGGGACCCCAGTCACCCAATAGGTGGATTTTGATTGGCTGTTGTAGGCTCCACCCACTTTCTGAATATTAATCCCAGTCACCCACTGACCAAGTGTGGCAAGTTTTAAAACCCTGCGATTAACCGTCTAAGAATGGCTGCAGTTTACATTTTCCCATTGAAAATGAATGGCTGAAATTTGATTGGCTGTTTTATGCCCCACCCACTTTTCCTGGATTTGTAACCTCGGTCACCAAGTGACCAACTATGCCAAGTGTGGGGACTCTGGCTTGATTACTGTGAGAATGGCAGCCTTTTACATTTTTTCCATTGACATGAATGGGTGAAATCTGATTAGCTGCTTGTAGCTCCGCCCACGTGTGCAGGGGGGCCGCGAGACCCCCAGAACCTATCATCCCAGGTAGTAAGCGATCTGTATACCAAGTTTCGTTCAAATCGGTCAAGCAGTTTTCGAGTGATCACGACACGCACACACGATTTTATATATATAGATAGTGTGGTCCTATGGCAATCTGTACACTGCATCTCCATAGGGCTGTGCTTGCCTTATATACTGTATAGTGTGGTCCTATGGCAATCTGTACACTGCATCTCTATAGGGCTGTGCTTGCCTTATATACTGTATAGTGTGGTCCTATGGCAATCTGTACACTGCATCTCTATAGGGCTGTGCTTGCCTTATATACTGTATAGTGTGGTCCTATGGCAATCTGTACACTTCATCTCTATAGGGCGGTTCTTGCCTTATATACTGTATAGTGTGGTCGTACAGCAATCTGTACACTGCATCTCTATAGGGCTGTGCTTGCCTTATATAGTGTGTGAATCTCTTTTGCAGACGTGTTTATTCTTGCAGCGTGTGCTGATCAGCCACACGTGTGAACCCACAGACAGGAGTGGATAACACTGGTTATCTCATTAAAATTCTACCTGGGGGTAGATATATCAAACAGGAAGTAAACAGGCAGAGTTTGAAGGCCAAGTGCTGAAAGCTGGAAACATTGATCTGAGCATTTTATTCTTGGGCCAATTTATGATGGCTGGACAGCTAGTCAGTCTATCTCCAAAAGGCCTCAAGGCCTCTTTCGTTCACCAGCCACAACCGCCTTTCAGATGCAATTAAAAGGCAGCCAATCGGCAGTGTTCTTAGTACTGCACGTTCCTTCATTTGATGCATGTTGGTGGTGTTACCTAGCGGCAAAAAAATGACATCACGTCTGATGTGACTCCATAGCTCCCCATACTAAGTGCTAGTAACTAGTAAGCGCATGGCTGGGCATACAAATAACTAAGCCGCAAGGAGATTTGGGTGCAGGGTGAGGCTGAAAAACTCTTCTGCACATGTCCTGGCGGCATTATTGACTATTCCCCCTCCAGGCTGCCATGGATAGTGGGGAATAGGTGTAATTCAGCTTCTAGCTCTTGCTTTATTAGTAGCAAAAAAGTTTCTGTACCATTTTAATATTTATTTTTTTAATTAATCTGTTTTTTATTGTAATTTGTGCTCCATCTTCTGACGGCGCCCAAATCATTCACTGACACAGGCAAATTCACCACCTTCAGCCACTTGTGTGAAATATAGCTGAGGGCTGAGGGCGGTTCTGAGCGTTTGGGTAAGTGCTTAGGTGGTGACTGGATGGTGTAATGGTTAAGGGCTCTGCCTCTGACACAGGAGACCATGGTTCAAATCTCGGCTCTGCCTGTTCAGTAAGCCAGCACCTATTCAGTAGGAGACCTTAGGCAAGTCTCTCTAACACTGCTACTGCCTATAGAGCGCGCCCTAGTAGCTGCTGCTCTGGCGCTTTGAGTCCGCCAGGAGAAAAGCGCAATATAAATGTTATTTGTCTTGTCTTGTCTTTTAATGTATTGCAATGGGCTGGTGCACACCAGAGCGGGTCATTTTTTTCCCCAAACGCAAACTCAGGTCTCGTATAATATCTGGCAAAATAAGATTTATTTATTTGCTAAACGGTCAAACTGTTGACAACGCGCTTTGCAGGGCCCTGTCTGCTTCTTCAGGTGAATAAACCTGATTTGTGCTCTGTGTGGCGCGTAAGTGCCTGTATAGATTATACAGGCGCCTACACTCCACACAGACCATCAATATGGTATGAATCATCTGAAGAGGTAAGACACCTTCTTATTTATTTCGATTGATCTAGAGTACACAGTATAGAGAAATATACACCAGGCGCCTCCCACACTCCTCTGTTTAGTTTCTAGACACCTCCTTTGGAGGTGATGGTCTTTTACAAATTTGTAGTCCCCTCCAACTAGGAAAAACCTGAGGAGAGCGAGCGACCAGGTGCCAGAGCATTGGGGATACTGAACGGGTACAGTTATTTCCCTGTAGGCGCATACGGTGGTTGCAAGTATTGCAACCCACCTTTGTCAGTATCCATTACCCACAATTCTGTTTATATATTTGACATCCTAACGAAAATGCACCATTTGGCTACAGATACCAAGACTCCTTGTTTGAAGAATCTAGGTAATCTAAAAAATAGACCATCTCCACTTTGTCTGTTATGTTTCTGCAGCACAACATTTCTTGTGCTGCGGAAACCTAACACACAAAGGCCTTAATTCACTAAGATCATGCTGGAGATAATAAGGCAAGAGAAAACTTACCTCCACATAAGAGAGAGTTATCTTATCTCTTCATTCCTTAAGTTACCTCCTCTGTAGTTATTTTACCTCCTCTGTAGTTATTTTCACATGCAGTTACCGGTAATAAACAGCCTGTCTTTAACTCTGGAGTTATTTTAAGGATTGAAGAGTTAACTTAAAGACAGAAGAGTTAACTTTAGGTTTGCCTGAGGTAAAATGTTTCCTGAATACCACATGCCTTATCACCATGGTAACAACTCTAGAAGAGTTATTAAAAACAGGAGATAAGCTTAGTGAATTGAGGCCAATGAGGAGATGGACACATGTAAATAGAGCAAGGCTTTCCCATAGGAAATCGCGGGTCTGTTCTGCACTTTTGCCGGTCCACTGCCACATGCTTTAGGAAGTGGTCTGTAAATTACCAAAGCCTTGGAAAGCAAAAAAAAAATTTACATGGGGGAAAAAAAACACAATTTTGGTAAAAACTTCTTTCAGGATATTGTAGTGTTTGCTGCTCTGCCTACATCTAATTTCTGTCTCCCTCCTCACCCCCCTCCTTTCTGATTAGTCATGCTGTCTGCTCGCTGTGTGCAGAGATGAGACAGCTGCTCTGTGTGTTTCGTGCTGTCTGAAGCCAGCCTGGGAAGAACGTCACAGTTTTCAGCTGGATGGATTTATAGGCATACAGGTTTTATACAGGATAAGAAGCAGCAATAGTACTTTTAGCACACACGTATCTTTCTGGATGTAGTAGCGGATACGTGTATTTGGTTCTGATGCAGGTGGACTTGGTAAAATTGGCCAATCAAAATTGGATGTGTGTACGCACTCTTGAGGTGCTCAGTAATGGCACAATTTCCCGTGAAGAATCGCCCTAGAGGAAAAGGAACTGAAAGTCCTGTTATTATGCAGGCTGGACTCGGATTCTCTGCAGTGTTGAAGCTCACCTCCGTGTCTCATGCCGGGCTCTGTTGCTGTCTGTTGCTGTGAGGACAGAGTACGTCTAGCCGGCTCCCGGCACAGGAAGTTATGTAAGCTGTCAGCAGGCTTGTCCTCAGCCATGGTGACAGTTCCCTGTGTTGTCACCCCGCTGCTCTATTCTCCAGTCACAGCATCTCTACAGTGCGGGGCTGGATGGGGCAGCACTTGGCAAGTTCTGACTATGTCGGCTCTATGAAATGTTGCAGAATTACACAGGGAAACTGTCTGTTTGATTTAAAGGGAACCTAAAGCGAGAGGGACATAGAGGCTGTCATATTTATTTCCTTTTTAAACGGTGCATGGCTGTCCTGCTGATCCTCTGCCTTTAAAGGGAACCTTAACTGAGAGGGATATGGATGTTTCCTCTTAAACAATACCAGTTGCCTGCCAGTCCTGCTGATCTCTTAGGCTGCAGTAGTGGCTGAATCCCACACCTGAAACAAGCATGCAGCTAATCCAGTCTGACTTCAGTCAGAGCACCTGATCTGCATGCTTGTTGAGGAGCTGTGGCTAAAAGCATTAGAGACACACAATCATCATGAGAGTCAGGCAACTGGTATTATTTTAAAAGACAAAATCCATATGCAGTGGCTGGAAAGTGTACTGGTTAAGGGCTCTGCCTTTGACGTGGGAGACCAGGGTTCAAATCCTGGCTAGGTCAAGTACCTATTCAGTAAGGAGTTCAAGGCAAGACTTCCTAACACTGCAGGGTGGCCTCTTGAGCGCGTCCCAGTGGCTGCAGCTCTTGAGCGCTTTGAGTCCGACAGGAGAAAAGCGCTATACAAATGTTCAGATTATTATTATTATTAGATTATTATATCCTTCTCAGTTTAGGTTCCCTTTAATACTTTTAGCCATAGACCCTGAACAAGCATGCAGATCAGGTGCTCTAATTGGAGTCAGTCTGGATAAGCTGCAGGCTTGTTTCTGTTTTTTTTTTTTTAAACCTAATTTTTTATTTTTAATCATGTAGCTAGCCTAGCGCTAGCTACATGATACCCCCCTCCCAGCCAAAACCCACCCACCCTTCCGATCGGCGCCGGCGATGATGGCCGTCAGGAAATCCCGTTCTGAACTGGATTTTCTGCAGGGCTTCCCCCGTCGCCATGGCGACGAACAGAATAACGTCATTGACGTCATAGGGAGTCCTGATCCGCCCCATAGCGCTGCCTGGCACTGATTATCCAGGCTGCGCACGGGGTCTCGGGGGGGGGGGGGGGGGGGGGGGTCGCCTACTACGCGGCGGGTAGCGGCGCATCCGTGGCGAGCAGCGGCGATCGGAGCAAACACGCAGCTAGCAAAGTGCTAGCTGCGTGTTTGAAAAAAAAATATATCAAAATCGGCCCAGTAGGGCCTGAGCGGTGCCCTCTAGTGTCTCGGGACGAGTTCAGCTCGTCCAGAACGCTAGGGAGGTTAAAGGGAATGTCCGAGCACACACAAAAAAAATCTACTTACCTGGCGCTTCCTTCAGCCCCTTACAGCCGACATGTCCCATGCCACAGCTCTGCTCTCAGCCACTGACCCGGGGTCCCCACAGGTGCAGAGGCCGACCTCACGAGGTTGTACTCTACTGCTCCTGCGTAGTACACTCCGGGCAATGTGGACTTAATTGACAGCGGCGCTCGCGCAGGCAGCTGAGAGCAGAGCTGCGGCATGGGACATGTCAGCTGCAAGGGGCTGGAGGAAGCTCCTGGTAAGTAGGTTTCTTTTTTTTTTTGTGTGTGCTCGGACATTCCCTTTAAGACACTACTGCAGCCAAATAGATCAGCGTGGCTACCATACAACCAGTATTGTTTAAAAGGAAATAAATAGAAGCCTGCATATACCTCCCACTTCAGATTCCCTTTAACTCCCTGTATGTGGGAAGCCTTGCTCCAGGTTCCCTTTAAAGGACACATGAAGTGAGAGGGATATGGAGGCTGCCATATTTATACCAGTTACCAATACCAGTTGCCTGGCAGCCCTGCTGAGCCTCTGCCTCTAGTACTTTTATCCATAGACCCTGAACAAGCATGCAGCAGATCAGGTGTTTCTGACATTATTGTCAGATCTGACTAGATTAGCCGCATGCTTGTTTCAGGTGTGATTTACACACTACTGCAGCCAAATAGATCAGCAGGGCTGCCAGGCAACTGGTGTTGTTTAAAAGGAAATAAATATGTCTGCCTCCATATTCTTCTCATTCCAGTTGTCCCTTAAAGGGAACCTGAAACAAGAGGCATGTGGTGGCTGCCATATTTACTAATGCTAGGTATACACTGAGATTTTCTGGCAGATTTACTGTCAGATCGATTATTTCCAACATGTCCGATTTTGCTTTCCGATAAAATTGAAAGGAAAACTGTCGGAAATCGATGGGAAAATGCTCGGAAATCGAACGAAACTCATGTCGGACATGTTGGAAATGATCGATTTTGACAGTAAATCTGCCAGAAAATCTCATCGTGTGTACCTAACATAAGTGTAACTAAGGAGTCCAATTTAAGGAGAACCTTGCCTGGCTATCCTGCTGATCCTCTGTCTCTAATACTTTTAGCCCTAGCCCCTGAACAAGCATGCAGCAGATGAGGTGTTTCGGACATTGTTGTCAGATCTGACAAGATTAGCTCCAAGCTTGTTTATGGTGTGATTAAGACACTACTGAAGCCAAAGAGATCAGCACGGCTGCCAGGCAACTGGTATTGTTTAAAGTGAAACGAGCACCTTTTTTAGCACCAAGGGCATCTCAATAGCACATGAAAAATGCATGCCAACAAGATGTCTCATTATTAAAATAAACTTCAATTTTACCTTTTTATTTTACATTTAAAGTTCAGCACTTATGTTTTATTAGCCTACTTCAGCAGACCTGCGGTCCAGCTCCTCCACAGAGATTTCAAGCAGCTAAGGACTTAAAGAGACACTGAAGCGAGACTAAATCTCGCTTCAGGTCTTATATATAGCAGGGGCACGTGTGCCCCTGCTAAAACGCCGCTATCCCGTGGCTTAACGGGGGTCCCTGTCCCCCCAACCCACCCCCCGCAAATGTTGGTCGGAAAATGGTCGCTGGAGATATCCTTCCTGGAGGCAGGGCTAACGGCTGCAGCCCTGCCTCCCAGCGCGTCTATCAGACGCGCATCGCCGCCTCTCCCCCGCCCCTCTCAGTGAAGGAAGACTGAGAGGGGCGGGGGAGAGGCGGAGATACGCGTCTGACAGACGCGCATGGGGCAGGGCTGCAGCGGTTAGCCCTGCCCCAACCAGGAAGCGCTCCCCCGCTGCTCGGAGAGGGTTTGGGGGGACAGGGACCGCCGTTAAGCCGCGCTATAGCGGCGTTTTAGCAGGGGCACGCATGCCCCTGCTAGCTATGAGGTCTGAAGCGAGATCTATTCTCGCTTCAGACTCTCTTTAAGTAATTTATTTATTGCACTCATTAGCAAGAAGTAAACAATACCTTTTTTATTAGCAGAGAGGGTCAGTAATTAGGTCAATTTCTTTAAAGAGCTTATCTAGAGGGCATGTGTGAAGATAGCATCTGTGACTTCTGTAAATAAGGAAGGGGAGGGGGGCACATGGCAGCTCCTATAGCTATTACAAGCCAGGAGAAATTTCAGTGAAAGAAAGGGTACTTAGTTCCCTTTAAAGTGGACCTGATTTCTTGTACAGAACAGAAGGAAAACATAGAGAAGTACACCCTGTGGCTACATTCACAGTGGGACGTTGCAGAGCTGCGTTATAAAGTCTTATAACTCAGCTTACCGCACTGCAATCCTATGGGATGTTCACAGTGCAACGTTAGCGTCCCATTGTAACGTGTAGCGTTACTTTGTACTGGTTGAACTCGATGGACGTATGTCTTTTTTCAACCAAAATAACTATGTAACTATGGTAACGCACTGCTTGCAGTGCGTTACCTCTAAATGCACATGTTGCCAGGTACAGGAAAGCATACTTTTCATTGCCTGGGACTTGAGGGGTGCAAGAAAACTGCAGAAAACTTAGTGTACCAGAGCTGTTATAAAGAAAATGTTTTATACACACCTGGGGTTTCCTCCAGCCCCACACGCACGTATCGCTCCCACGCCGCCGTCTTCCACTTCCTGCAGCTCCGATATCGGGTCCCATCACTTGGGCCAGTCTATAGAGGGGAAGTGTGGCTGCTGGAGAGATATGCAAACATCTTGCATCAGACTGGAGCCGACTGACGGAAGTGCAGAGACCTGGTATCGGAGCAGCGGGCAGCGGAGGACGGCAGCGTGGGAGCGATCCGTGCGTGTGGGGCTGGAGGAAGCCCCAGGTATGTATAAAACGTTTTCTTTAGAACAGCTCTGGTACACTTTAAGTTTTCTGCAGTTTTCTTGCAGGCCTCGGCTTCTGTGCTTTACTCACACGCAGGAGTTTTAGCTGATGAGTAAGAAGCTCTTGTAACTTATCTCTTTACAGTAGCTACACCCACATCATAAACATTTACAGTCAGGAAGTATTTTGTAAAGCTCAGGTAGTTTTATTTTTCTTTCTTTCTTTTTTTTTTTTCTTTTTTTTTTTTTTTTATATAGGCATTTAACAGAGTATTGTTTAAAACTACAGTAATGATGTAAAAAGACATTTTGCCTAAAAAACAAACCCCCCCCCCCCCCAAAAAAAAAACAACAACCCATAATTATGTGAAAACCTTTATACTGTGTTTTGCAAAAGGAAAATGCCTACCACATCATTTCATAGGTATGATCTCCTCCTCTGTGATCTACAGCTGCCCTCCCTACTATTTTAATCCTTAAAGGAATCATCAGGCAATAAAGATAAAATGAGATCTACCTACCCGAGGCTTCCCCTGCCAGCTGATACGTCCCTCGCTGCAGCTCTGGTGTCCCAGGGTCCCCTCCCCCTCCGTTGGAGATGCCAACCTCACCAGCTGCGCCTGCACGAGCACTGCTTGAGATCGCACTCACGTGGTCTGGAGTGTTCTACGCAGGCGCAGAACTACTGCATCTGCGCTGTACACGCCGAACCACGTCAGTGCGAGCGCTGCAGGCGCAGTAGATGCCAACCTGGCAAGATCAGTATCGCCAACGGAGGGGACCCCGGGACACCAGAGCTGCGGCGAGGGACGTATTAGCTGGCAGGGGAAGCCTCGGGTAGGTAGATCTCATGTTGTCTTTATTGCCTGATGATTCCTTTAAGACATGTACACACGACATACTTCCGCACACGACAGGTCCATCAGACCCTCCCGCTGGGCGGATGTTCTGCTGACAGTAGCATGTGTGTACACGCTGTCGGCAGACTGCTACTATCGGTAGAACGTCCGCCCAGCTGGGAGGGTCTGGCAGGCCCGTCGTGTGCGGAAGTAGGGTGTGTGTACGCGCCTTTAGGCCTCCTGCACACTGCAAATTCAATTTGCGATTCCAATTTGCGGTTGCGATTTAGATTTTCCCTGGATGCTATCAAAACAAAAAAAGAAAATGCAGAAAAAAGCAGCATACATTACTGATTAAAAATTGCAAATCGTAATCGCATGTAAATTCGCGTCAAAATCATATGTAGTGTGCAAGAGGCCTAAAAGTGGTCCTCAAATCTTGCATAGGATAGAAAGAAAACAAAGAGAAATGTAACCCGTATGTACTTAGAGAGTTTAGCCTGTCTAATATCCCCTCGTCTGTGTTTAATCCCAAACTGTAATTTGATCTCTCCCCTGCATCAGCTGACTGCCATGGCAGATAAGTTAATTTGAAAGCACATGATGTTAAAGGTTATGCTGTTTCTTATCTTTTAGAGCAGAGAGGAAGTGCAGGTCTGCTTTAACAAATATCTGCTGCATTTGATGCACAGTTGCTAATATCAAGATATTATTGTAGCATAATAGAGGCAGAGCCTAATAATTATCTGTACTTAAAGAGGAACTGTCGCAAAAAACTTAAAATTGAAAACACATACAAATAAGAAGTACGTTTCTCCCAGAGTAAAATGAGCCATAATTTACTTTTCTCCTATGTTGCTGTCACTTACAGTAGATAGCAGAAATCTGACATTACTGACAGGTTTTGGACTAGTTCATCTCTTCATGGGGTATTTTCAGCATGGCCTTTATTCTTTATAAAGACATTCCTTGAAAAAGAATAATACAAAAATGCTGGCCAGCCTCCCTGCTCGTTGCACGCTATTTTGGCAGTTGAACGGAGAAGATGGGCTAGTACAAAATCTGCCGGTAATGTCAGATTTCTACTACCTGCTGTAAGTGACAGCAGCATAGGAGAAAAGTAATTTATGGCTCATTTTACTCTGGAAGAAATGCACTTCTTATTTGTATGTGTTTTTAAATTTTAAGATTTTCACGACAGTTCCTCTTTAAGAGCAGTGGGAGGTGGCTAGATATCTAGATCCTCCCTATCCTCTAAATCCTTGTACACGTCTATGCGGACTGTTGCTTGCTGGGATCAGGACTCGATCAGTGTTCTCCCCAGGCTCTTTTAGCCGGGTGCTCCATTTAGCCAGGTGCTCCATTTAGCCGGGTGCTCCATTTAGCCAGGTGCTCCATTTAGCCGGGTGCTCCATTTAGCCGGGTGCTCCATTTAGCCGGGTGCTCCATTTAGCCAGGTGCTCCATTTAGCCAGGTGCTCCATTTAGCCGGGTGCTCCACCCGGCTAGTTTTAGTGACCACCCGGCTGTCATCGGCTCATCTTCTCCTCTGCTGTATGCAGAGAAGTGCCGGCCCTGCATTCTGTTATCACGCCCCACCCGGCTACTTTTTCTTGCCACCCGGCTACTTTTTCATGCCACCCGGCCGCTTTTTCTTGCCACCCGGCCGCTTTTTCTTGCCACCCGGCTGCTTTTTCATGCCACCCGGCTACTTTTTCATGCCACCCGGCTGGGAAAAGATTCTGGGGAGAACACTGTCGATCCCTCGGTTGGCAGTTCAGGGCTGACTTTTGTGTGGATGTATCACTAGGCTAGATTCTAGAGATGTATTTGTTAGTACAGGGAGGGAACGATGGGGGGAATTCTGGGTGGCAGGGCGAGTAGTAGTACAAGATGGGCTCACTCTTCTGTGAATTACGCTTGCATTATGTCTGGCCCTTGGATAGAGAGCCGCTTTGGATTTCGAGGAACCCGCCTTGAGAGACCTATGGAGGCTGCTATATTTATTTGCTTTTAAACAATACTAGTTGCCTGGCTGTGCTGCTGATCTTTGTCTGCCGTAGTGTGTGAGTCACACACCTGAAACACGAACTGACTTCTTTCCTCACTCCCTCTCCCCGGCCCCCTCCCTCTTTTCCTGTGTTTTCAGTGGTAGAAATGCTGTAATAGGAAGCAAGGGCAGAGATTAGCTGCAGTGAGTGATACACTCACTATGGGGATACTCCTATTTCACAAGTTGTGGAATTTTCCTTTAATCATTGGATTGCATTGCGCTAACCTTTACTGCAGACAGTGACATCATGTAATACAATCGCAGGAGGGGAACGAGGCATCATCCCAAAACCACGCGGCCTATAGAGAGACGTGTCGCATGAACTGCCGTGCATTGTTCTAATCTTTACATTTATAGAGGTGTCTAATGAATGTGCCATTTGACATAGGATTACACTTTTATGTACCAATCACTGATGATTTAAAATGAGTGCTGTACAAATAATTATTCTTTTATCAGGGGCTAAAAACCTGAAGAAGGAAACGCATTGTTGTGCCAAATAACCTACCAATTCCAATATAAATTCCCACCCCTCTGTCCCTCTTTCTTCCTCATGAGTGCCTTGTGACGGATTGCGGAGAAGCCGCCACGCGTTCTGGTAGTGAGGCGGCGGAATCCACGCACAGAGCGGCGGAATCCGCGCAGCAACATGCTTCTGGTTTGTCTGGACCTAGTAGTGCACACAGATGGAGAGCTACGCGCACGCGCCGCAAGACAGGCTCTTTATGCCAATAGGAGAAGGGTCAGCTGATCGAGGCGGTCAGCTGATCCCAGCTCTGCAGGTGATTGGTTGATGGGGGCTGGGCGGCGCTGTGGAGCACTTTACTATATATATATCTTGCTGTTCAGTTGCTGGTTGTCTGGCGTTGCGAATACCTATGTGTTAGCACTCAGACCTTAGTCAGATCCTTCAGTGTGTTGGAACCAGGAGGACCTGGGAATCCACACTTAGCCAGTTCACTGTATTATTATCTGTGTTATTCTCTAGCATAGTTCCAGGGTGTAGAGACCACGGACCTCACACCCCAGACTAGGAATATTGTATATCATCTGTGTTATTCCTTAGACCAGTTCCAGGGTGTGAGACCACGGACCTCACACCCCAGACTAGGAATATTGTATCTCATCTGTGTTGTTCCTTAGACCAGTTCCAGGGTGTAGAGACCACGGACCTCACACCCCAGACTAGGAATATTGTATATCATCTGTGTTATTCCTTAGACCAGTCCCTGTGTGTGAGACCACGGACCTCACACTCAAGACTAGGCATTATTGGATATCTGTTTATGAATTGTATCTCTCCTGACTCCTCTTCTGTTTTCTGATTCGGTACCTTCGCACATCTGATCTACTGTTGCCGACCCTGCCTGTCCCTGGTTACCGAATCTGTCTCCTGTCTCTGTACTTTATCTGCCTGTGTGTTGCTGACTCGGCCTGCCCGACCCTTCTGGCTGTCGCCCAACCTTTGGGTGCTCAGTCCTCCTGCAGGGGTCCCCTGCTCCTCAGAGGGGGGCCCTGCTGCAAGACTAGTCGGGGACTCTTACTCCTGGAGCCCTTGACTGCAGTAGAGTCTTCTCTACTAATTGGACCACCTGCTACCCCGGTGGTTCAATTCCTACTGTTACACCAAACACTTACACGCTTCAGGTGTCTAGAGGTTAGTACTATATCTGTATTATTGGTGATTCTGCAGATCATCCATAATCAGGTATAGATCTGTATTCTTGGTGATACTGCAGATCACCAATAATCAGATTCTCTCTGATTGCTGACACCTATCATTACATGCCTCTTTTAGGACTGATGTACAGAGTTGTATAAATATATTTACGGTATTTTCTCTGCCAAAATTATATTTGTGAGTGTGTAATCCTTATTCCTGCCCCCTGTAGTAACGTGTTGCTTAGTATCAAATGCTCATATGAAGAAAACCTACAGATGACAGAAGGGTGGAGGGTCATTTGAATAATAAAAGTATGTCTTTTTTACTTTTACTAAAAACCCATGGGTTTTTGTTCTGGTGGGGGTTATGAGTAATTGATTATATACTGTAATGAACTCAGAGGTAGTGATTTACTTCAATAATACTTACTAGACACCTCGAGTTTATTAGTAAGGAGATTTAATAATTGACAGTCAGTCAACCCCACATTGTTTTAATTTTATAAATGTAAGTTATTAAAAGTTACGTTTTAATTGATCTATCTACGAGGCAAAAAATTGTTTATTTGTACTGTGTAATCAGGTTTTGTGATTAATGCTTGTATTAAAGCGGATCCGACGTGAAAAACTAACTATAACAAGTAACTTGTCTATATATCTTATCTAAAATGTAGGTAGTTTACACAGCAAATCTAGCTGCAAACAGCTTCAACAGTTTGGGCCCTTTTCCACTAGCAATCGCTAGCGTTCACGCTAAACGCTAGCGATTGCGATTCAGCAAAGTCCAAAATTTCCTGACGTTTGCGATTAAGATTTTGCTATGCTATGTGCTGCATAGCAAAATTGCGGCAAAAATCGTTCGGCGGCGCGTTCGCAATTTAGTAAAAAATGAATTGCGGGAGTGGAAATTACCTACCGCAATTCCTATGTTAGCAAACCGTAGCTATTTTAAAATCTATTTGCGATTTTGCGATTCAGCAATCGCAAACGCTCTAGTCTAGTGGAAAAGGGCCCAAATATGATTATTTATTCCTGTGATACAATGAGGGCAGCCATGTTCTGTTTTTCACATTACACACAGCAGGCAAGCTGATCTGCATCTCCAGCCCTCAGCCTGTGTGTAAATTCAGTCTCCTCTCCTCCTCCCTCCTCCCCTCTGCCTCTGAAATCTCTGGCTAGTAACCTCCTCCTCCACCTGCCCAGACTGAGCTCCCTTAAGCCCTTGCTACATGGGACTGAGTACCAAGGCTCTCTGAAAAAGTTGTGGGCGAGGCTTGTTTAGTTTATAGGGAATTAGAGTATTAAAACAAAACAAAAAAAGTATTTGGCTTGAGGAATGTCCTATAAACAATAGGAAAGGAACACAATTATGCAATGAGTAAACGTTTATCTCTGAGCCATTTTAAGGTTCCATTACACTTACCAATTATCCCATTTGATTCCTAGAAGATTCAATCAAATCTGCCCCCCCCTCCCCCCCAAAAAATATATCAGATCGATCGATTTTGACCAAAAATTGCTCTACAGTAGCGTGCGGAAGATCTAGGTCAGCACTGGGCGGTTGGATTCCTCTCTTCACCTCCCTGCGGAGGTGTGTGCGGGCGATAAGAATAGGGGTAATTCACCTAACCACCGCTTACAGCGTCGGGTCTCCATGGCCACAGTGGCGCCAGGTTACACATAGCCAGGATGTGCCAGCATGTAATACACTGGCATGTTCTGACATGTCACGTGGCACCACCGTTGCCATGGAGACCAGATGCTGGAAGCATTGCAACTCTGCAGAGAGGGGGAGGGAGGGAGGTATAAAAAAAATGCGGTCTGCAGTCGGCGGACCAGGCTGCCTAGACTTTGCGCAGACCTTATTGCAAGAATCGATCGTTTTGCCACATTGGGTGGTGATCTATAAGTGTATGGCCAGCTTTAGAATGGGGTTCTAATGTATGGTGTGTCGATTTTCTTTCCGTACTAACAAGCATGTCATCTCTAACCTCTGTTCCTGCTCTCCTTCCTCTCTCCTGTCTTTAATGCTGACCCTAACTCTGAATGCTAGCTGTGGCGTCTTTCCTTCCTGTAATGTGTGGTCCGCATTCTTCAGCTATGGCGCCCCTACACAAGGTAGGTCATGGGTCCAGTCTTGTCTTCCTGTCATGAGACCTTCCAGGTACATTTTGTTCCAGTACTACGCTCTTTACAGCTCTTCTAGTGATATAGAATGTGTGTCGCTATACGTTACATCACTTCGCATAGCTGAGCGGTGTACCTAGAGGCGCCTGCATGCATGAAGAGTCCTACCTTATCTTCTGGGGTGCCCCTTTAACCCATTAGCAGCTGCAATAGAGTGATCTTGTTTGAGATCAGAGCACTGCTTTTGACCTCAGTCGGCAGAACTCCTCGTGCTGTCAATTTTTGGAGTGCTTTGAGGTCTCTACTAGCAGAAAATATAGAAACTGAAAGCAGAAGTCCTCTGTTTTCTCAAACTGCCCCCTAGTGACAAGTGGCCATAAATACACATTACAACAGTACTAATTTGAAGCAAGAAACTGTAACTAAGATGAAATGTATGAAATAAATTGGCTGCTAAAGGGTTAAAGCAAATACTTTAAAAGTCTAAAGTGTAACTAAACACAAAGCTGAACAAAACGAAAGCAATCATGTTCATTAGTGAAAATGAGAAGTTTTAACTTTGGAACTGTTCATCATCCATCAATCCATAGAGATAGTCATGTACTTCCTGTTAACAGAACTAGGGTCTTAAAACTGACCTCGCCTACTTCCTTTGAGCTACAAAGTCCTGCCTCCTCTTTCAGTGAGCTATGAAGTTCCGCCTTCACTGTAATGCAATGTGTTCTGTAACCGTAGTCTGGCAACAGTTGTTCTTCCTGTTTCGAATGTCACATGGTCACACCTGATTGACTTTGCTCACCGGCTTGCCCTAGAGCGAAAAATAAGCAAGCTGCACTGTAGTGGCAATTACAATTAGTATATAAAGCTGGTGTTCTACATAGCAAGGAAATGAACAGCGCTACTTAAAAACAGATGAGTGCCTACCTGCAAAAGAGTGCAAGCCCCACTTATGGGATAAATACACACTGAGCATACACATGACCTGTCTACCACTGGAGGATGTTGGTTTCCTGTAACAGCTTGCATGCAACTTGTTAAGTACTCGTCCCTCCCACTGCGAAGAAGTCAATCCTCCATGGGAGGGGCCTAACACTAACTAAATCCTAACCTATGTATATGCATAGCCTGGGCGCGCTACCAAGTAAAATTGAAAATTGCAATTTTCAATTTTACTTGGTAGCGCGCCCAGGCTATACATATACATAGGTTAGGATTTAGTTAGTGTTAGGTCCCCTCCCATGGAGAATTGACTTCTTCGCAGTGGGAGGGATGAGTACTTAACAAGTTGCATGCAAGCTGTTACAGGAAACTAACATCCTCCGGTGGTAGACAGGTCATGTGTATGCTCAGTGTGTATTTATCCCATAAGTGGGGCTTGCACTCTTTTGCAGGTAGACACTCATCTGTTTTTAAGTAGCGCTGTTCACTTTCTTGCTATGTACTAATATAATTCATTTTTGGTCAGCCGCTCCCACTTAACAGCTTTGCTCTTGGTGTATATGCAGAGCCTCTGTTTGGGTGCAAGGTGCATTTGCAGTCTCTGGGGGGGGCTCAGCGCATTTCTGATCGGAGGCCATTCGAAGGCGGCCTGGTGATGCGCTGATCCCACTTTTTGCGTAAAGCTGGTGTTCTGTTCACCACTTTGCTCCTATACAAGATGGTGTATATGCAGTTATCATCCTGATTATAAGGATTTCTGGGGTCCCGGTACAGTATAAGGATTTTCCATCATTCCTCCTTTTGGTCTTCTAGGTTTTCTAACACACATGTTGAAATATTTTCATCATGAAAATGCATTCGGGGACACTTCTGTAGCCTTTAGTCTAGTGTGGGGGTTACGTTGTGATTTTGTGTTCCTCTCGTTCGTGTCGTCATTCTCTATTGTTGTTGCACTGTGGTTTCTTTGTTTTGGTAGCATTATGAAATGAGCTGCAAAGTTCCCCATTTTGCTTTATTTATTTATTTTTTAACTTTAATCTAGTTAAAGGGGTTCTTTCGCGAAAAAAGTAGGCAGTTAAAAAATGTGACAGATGACAGGTTTTGGGCCAGTCCATCTTTTTAGGGGGATTCTCAGGGCTTTCTTTGTTTTCAACAGCATTTCCTGAACAACAGTTGCAAAATCTAACTGACATAATAGTGTGCAAGTGATTAGGGAGGCCGGCTGGTATCTTGCTATTTTGGCAGTTAAACTGCTGTTCAGAAAATGCTGTTGAAAACAAAGAAAGCCCTGAGAATCCCCCTTAAAATGATGGACTGGCCCAAAACCTGTCATCTGTCACATTTTTTAACTGCCTACTTTTTTCGCGAAAGAACTCCTTTAAGCTTTATAGTTTGTTCTTTAAATGCTCCAGTCCAGGCCAAAGCAAACTTTAAAATACAGAATGTTCAGCTGTCGTTGTCAACGTTGGGCCTCTCTGATTGGCTGACGAAGGTCTGAAGGATGTCATCGAAGGTTTACCCAGTGTCTCTCAAATGTTGGGTCATACCTCCAGATTCCTGACACCAGGAACTGACGGCGGCTTAAAGGGAGGCTGACATACAGTATTTATTTCCTTTTAACCACTTCACCCCAAAGCGGTTTTTACCCTAACGTACAACAGCGATTTTCACCTTTCAGTGCTCATCCCTTTCATTTGCCAATAGCTTAATCACTGCTAATCACAATGAAATGATCCATATCTTGTTTTTTTTTTTTTTTTTTTTTTTTACCACAAATTGGGCTTTTTGGGGTTGATATTTCTTTTCAGAGTAACCAAGCAGCTCAGGGTGACCCAAACTACTAGGAATGTATAGGGGGATAAGAGGGACCAAAAAGACCTCCTACTAAAAAAGCAAAGCTTGGTGTAATTGCCTTCTTAAAGAGAACCCGAGGTGGCATTGTATTACGTTAGTGGGGCACAGAGGCTGGTTGGTCACACTAACACCAGCCTCTGTTGCCCCATCGTGCGTCTCAAAGACCCCCCTGCTCGCCGCTATACCCCCGCAGTGCTGGCGACACGCTGCGTGTCGCCAGCACAATGTTTACTCTAGCGCTGTCTGTCAGCGCCGCTCCGCCGCCTACTCCGCATCGCCGCTACCCGCCCTCGTCCCTTCCCTCCCGCTGATTGGAGGGAAGGGACGAGGGCGGGTTTCCACTATCGCGAATCTGCATGCGTCCAACGCATGCAGATTCGCACATGTAATGCAAGTGGGTGGGCCTGTTTCCACTGTAGCGTTGTTGAGGTGCGTTTTTTTTAGCGTTTAAAAAACGCACAAAAGAGCCAACGAATTCGCCTGCGAGTGGAATGCATGCGAATCGCCGCTAATGTATTTAATAGGGAATTCGCATGCGGCTATGGTATGCGAATTTTCATGCGAATTCACATGCGAATTCGCATAGGTACCAATGTAACTTCAAACAGGCAGTGACATGGTTAAATTCGCATATACCCTCACCTATACAAATTCGCGGCAAAAAACGCGAAAAAAATCGCATCCGCATGCTATTTCATCAGCGGTGGAATCCAGGCGATTCTGCACCGCAATAGTGGAAACGAGCCCTTAGCCATGGACCCTAAACAAGCATTTCAGATGAGGTGTCCTCTGATGAGGACTACTTGTATCCTTGATTCAGGAGTGTGATTCAGGCACTACTGACCAGAAAGGTCAGCAAGACTGCCAGCCATTTGGTATTGTTTGAAAAGAAAATAAATATGGCCGCCTCCATATGTCTCTCACCTCAGGTTCCTTTTAACTTACCACAGCGGGGTCACACTTTCTGCTGTGATGAGATCTGAGTTTCTGGAGAGCTGTGGGGTGGTATTTTGGAAACTTTGCTCTGTGCTCTGACTGAGGCTTTGTTCACATCTAAAATCGAAATTGCTGACATGACGATTTTTCTATTTTTTGTGAGCGTTTTTTTTTTCTCCCTCCCGGCAATCCACTGAGCGGTACAATTTTGTGCAAAGCGTTTTTGTAAGCACTTTTTTGCGGAGCGATTCAATTTTTTCACTTCCTGACGTCAGCCAGGAAGTGAACTCTTTGACCCGTAAAATAATAAATACAATGTATTTATTCTTAAAAACGTGAACGCAATCGGCGGATTAAAAAAAATACAAATAAAAAAAATTTGTGACCGTTTTGCGTTTTTCCATTGTACAAAATCGCCCCGAAAATGGTACATGCAGCGCTTTTGTGAATGGAAAGTAGACGAAACGCGCTGACGTGAACTATCCAATAAGGATTAATTGCATGAGGTATTTTAGGACATTTTTCAAAGTCGCCGGCATTTAAAAAAAAAGCGCGAAACGCCCTAGGTGTGAACAAGCCCTTACAGTAGGCAGCAGATGCAGGTCATGCCTGCAGGCTGCACACGCAGTCCCTCCTCCCAGATTACGTCGTTGTTTGAATGAAATGCAGCAGAACTGTAATCCTGATGTAACCAGAAAGACCTCCATATAGTTTGTGGCTGATTTACTGTGTGTCAGCTGAACTGTGTTGCTATAGATTAGGGAGCGTGCCAAGGTACAGAATTTTTTTTTTTAAAGCCTCATAGGTGCTAAACTATTCTTGGCAGAGACGATTATTATGAGAGGTTTGAGTGGAGAATATAGCTTATGTACTGTGGTCCCAAAACGCTAAAATAACTAGCGACGATTGATCGCATTATCTCGCTCCAAGCCGAGAGGGGGAATCAACCGAACCACGTAAAGCTTGAGATGGCCCGCAGCTCCGTGGCCCTCTCCACCAGCTTTGTGCAGAGCTGCGGTGTGCGGCATAATTCAGGTCTCCGACTGAAGAAATCCAGATTCGGATACCAACACTAGTCCTATAACCACCAAAAATATCAAATTGTAAAAGGATTTCTGTTCAGAGTTTTCTCAATGGTTGTAGGGTGTTTCTGGAATTGATATACTCCTCCTCCAGTGATCTGCAAACGTGGCTCTCCAACTGTTAAGGAACCACAAGTCCCACAATGCATTGCAGGAGTCTGACAGCCACAGTCAGGATTCATAAATGCAAATGCATTGTGGGATGTGTAGTTCCTTAATAGCTGGAGAGCCACGTTTGCAGATCACTGGTATACTGTGTCATATTACATTACATTGGTTAGGCCACAGGTGTCAAACACAAGTCCCGCGGGATAAATACGGCCCTCCTTTGCATTTTATGTGGCCCTTGATAGCTTCAAATGAGCATCATTAAAACAAGAAAAGGATTACCAGCTCCCAACAACCCACATTATAAGGTTGTAAAATGGCTCAGGTCGCAGATAACGTCCAGGGAACATCAGACGTCGTGAAGATCCTTCCCGACTGGTTTCGCAGTCCTGCGAAACCAGTCGGGATGGATCTTCACGACGTCTGATGTTCCCTGGACGTTATCTGTGGCCTGAGCCATTTTACAACCTTATAATGTGGGTTGTTGGGAGCTGGTAAGCCTTTTCTTGTTTTGATGTTTGGCGGATACCTACCTCTGAGCATTTGATATATTGTGGTGAAGAATCTACCATTCCCTACATACAATGACTTTCTAAACCTGCGCTGACCTTTGATGTATGCCTGATTTCTGAACTTTTGGACATTGTTCTTCTCAGCGGCGGTTCCATTGTTCCTTGGCACCGATATATTTGCTATTATAAATGAGCATCATTGTAAGCAGTCTAAAATGACAGCACACCGGTGACGGGGTTTCTGATTGAAACATTGCCAGTTTAAGGTGAACCTCCAGACTAAAAATCTACTCAGCAGCACTGAAAAGGCTTGTTTTTTCTTTAACAGTTTCACGGCATCAGAACTTTGTTTTTCTTACCCAAGCCTCTTTTTTTAGCTGCACAGAAGCAAAGCTCCGCCCCATCAAAGAAATCTGCCCAGGCATTTTACCCCTGATGCTGTGCAAAGCATGATGGGATTTCTGAGGTGGTTGTTCTTTTATTTATTTATTTTTTTGAATTTGAGATTTGAAGCCTAGCATGCGCAGCTGGGAGGAGTGATCAGGACACAGGACAGTTGGAACTGTCATGCTCCCTGTCACCTCCTTTCAACCAAAAAGATGGCTGACCCCAATAAATCACAAACCTTTGCCTGTTCTTTTAAAGGGGAGTAGCAACAACTCACGAGAACACCCACCTTCCCCCAAGAGAATAAGCAAGGGGCCTGTGCTGGGTATCCAAACCTCTCAATCCCCCATGCGGCCTGTAAAGCACACACACACCTTCCCCAACACCATCTCCCCACATAGCAGAGTAGCGCAGCAGAGCCGTGTAAGATTTACCTGCTCCAGTGATCCATTGTGTCTCTTCTGTTCTTCCAGGCAGTCACACTTTCTGTGCTCCCATACCCCCTTCTCCTGATCATGTGACATGCCTCAGGAGCCGGAGGTATGCAGCATAGAACGTGTGGCTGTCGGCAAGATCAGAGAAGACCCGGCACAGTGCTGGAGCAGGAACATATTACACTGCTCCACTCACGACTCAGACTCTGTTTAAGATTTTGGCCCCTTAGGTGATATAGGGTTTCTCAAGAGTTGCTCACATGTCTTTCTGCAAATGCATGTTTAAATTTCCGAACCATAAGCGCAGGCAGCATCCGACAGGGATCACATTTTAACCTTCCCGCTAATGTGTTTGCACACTCTGGGTTTTTCAAACACACCGCTGTACACGTTCTCGTGCAGAAAAGACGTGCTGTTAAACTCAAATGACTAAAGAGAAGCCACAAACGCACAGAACAATGCATCAAATGCTCATGCGTTCTTCCTGTGCTTTTTTTTCTCATTTCTTGGTTTAAAGTGAACCAGAGACGAAGCACCCTCATGTACTTCACCATATATATCAGTGGGAACATTAGAGAAAACACCTACCCTGCTCTCTGTTTCATCCTTGTAGTGTACAAGATACAGAGGCGCCAAAAGAATAAAAGGTAATTAAATGAACTTAAAAAACCAACTGGTTAAACAAAGGAGGCAGCGGTGGTCTTACCCCCTCCAAACAGACACAGGCAAGGACTGCGATTCAGACAGTCAACAATTTATTTGGAACTCCAAAAAACAATGCAACGTGTTTCACGGGCCATACATCCCGCTTCCTCAGGCAAAATACAGTAGGAGTCACAGCATCTGTATTCTATCACAGAGGCGCCGAGCTCGCTGATATAATACAGATGCTGTGACTCCTACTGTATTTTGCCTGAGGAAGCGGGATGTATGGCCCGTGAAACGCGTTGCATTGTTTTTTGGAGTTCCGAATAAATTGTTGACTGTCTGAATCGCAGTCCTTGTTTGTGTCTGTTTGGAGGGGGTAAGACCACCGCTGCCTCCTTTGTTTAACCAGTTGGTTTTTTAAGTTCATTTAATTACCTTTTATTCTTTTGGCGCCTCTGTATCTTGTACACTACATTGAGTCCACCCTGGGTGGAGGGTTGTTACCCTATTTTCCTGTCTACAGAGAGCGACTTTTTATTCCTGAGTGGGGTCAGGATTGTTCTCCCCACCTGCCTATACAGTGGTTGCCTATTGGTAACCCTGGTTTGTAAGTATAATTTTAACTTCTCATTTATTTTGTTGTCCCCAAGACAAATTACACTATTGGGGCTCTTGGTGTCCCTCTGCTTTATTTCTGTTTCATCCTTCACTGCTCAGCTTGCTTCCTATCAGCCCTGATAAAATCCCAGACTGAGCATGCAGTCTGGCTTTGCTCAGGAATCATTATAGCTGAGTCATTATAGCAGAGCCAGAATGGGGCAGGCCTGGGCTTGAAAAGACACCAGAGAAGACAGACTCAGCTATAATGATTCCTGAATGCTCAGTCAGGGATTTTATCAGGGCTGATAAGAAGCAAGCTGAGCAGTGAAGAATGAAACAGAGAGCAGGGTAGGGGTTTTCTCTAATGTTCCCCCTAAATGTATCCTTTTGTCTATTATTACTGTAAAAGCACAATCTCTTTTTTTTTTTTTTTTTTTTTTTTTTTTTTTATCTGTGTGTGTTAAGTTTCTATAATGAGTTATTTTCACAGTTAACATCTGATAACAGTTTTTCTTTTTCTCTTTGCAGATATGGGTGAAAACAACGCCAGTAGCTGCGGGGAGGTAAGATACAGGAATTGGGGGGCAGGGGGAGGGAATGTCGCAAAGGGCCTGATGCTCAAAATCAAGGTAACACAGTGCATGGCAGTATTTGCCCTTACTTCTGGCAGCAAGTACCGCAAGTTTCGCCATTAGCGTGACCCTCTGTACTCGAGTAGTGTGAGTGTTGCTAAGGTAACGCACGCTACTAATGAGCTTTACCGTAGCAACAGGTTGCATTAATGGCGGTACTTGCTGCTGGTAGTAAGGGTAATGTTGCCGTGTGCGGTCTATGCAATGTTTTTTTTTTGTGCATCAGGCCCAAGGTGTCTTATATCCAGGGACAGCTGGTTAGAGGATATAAGGTAGTACACCTTATAATAAAAAGTTAAATATTAAAAGTGCTTTTATATATTGTATGTATGCTTGCGGACAGATTGCAAGACCGTAACTTGCAAGCGGTCCACAAAATTTCTTCAGTTACAAACACAGAACATTTATATCACGCTTTTCTCCTGGCGGACTCAAGAGGGGGGGTTTAACCACTTAAGGACTGCAGTCATAAAACCCCTTAAGGACCAGAGCTTTTTTTTCCATTCGGACCACTGCAGCTTTCACGGTTTATTGCTCAGTCATACAACCTACCACCTAAATGAATTTTACCTCCTTTTCTTGTCACTAATACAGCTTTCTTTCGGTGCTATTTGATTGCTGCTGCGAGTTTTACTTTTTATTATATTCATCAAAAAAGACATGAATTTTGTCAAAAAAATGACTTTTTTTACTTTCTGTGCTGACATTTTTCAAATAAAGTAAAATTTCCTATACATTTGAGCGCGAAAGTTATTCTGCTACATGTCTTTGATTAAAAAAAAAACATTCAGTGTATATTTATTGGATTGGGTAAAAGTTATAGCGTTTACAAACTATGGTGCCAAAAGTGAATTTTCCCATTTTCAAGCATCTCTGACTTTTCTGCGCACCTGTCAGGTTTCATGAGGGGCTAAAATTCCAGGATAGTACAAATCCCCCCCAAATGACCCCATTTTGGAAAGAAGACATCCCAAAGTATTCAGTGAGAGGCATGGTGAGTTCATAGAAGATTTTATTTTTTGTCACAAGTTAGCGGAAAATGACACTTTGTAACAAAAAAAAAAAAAAAAAAAAAAAAGTTTCCATTTCTTCTAACTTGCGACAAAAAAAAATGAAATCTGCCACGGACTCACTTTGCTACTCTCTGAATACCTTGAAGTGTCTACTTTCCAAAATGGGGTCATTTGTGGGGTGTGTTCACTGTCCTGGCATTTTGGGGGGTGCCTAATTGTAAGCACCCCTGTAAAGCCTAAAGATGCTCATTGGACTTTGGGCCCCTTAGCGCAGTTAGGCTGCAAAAAAGTGCCACACATGTGGTATTGCCGTACTCAGGAGAAGTAGTATAATGTGTTTTGGGGTGTATTTTTACACATACCCATGCTGGGTGGGAGAAATATCTCCGTAAATGACAATTGTTTTATTTTTTTTTACACACAATTGTCAATTTATAGAGATATTTCTCCCACTCAGCATGGGTATGTGGAAAAATACACCCCAAAACACATTATACTACTTCTCCTGAGTACGGCGATACCACATGTGTGGCACTTTTTTGCACCCTAACTACGCTAAGGGGCCCAAAGTCCAATGAGTACCTTTAGGATTTCACAGGTCATTTTGAGAAATTTCGTTTCAAGACTGCTCCTCACGGTTTAGGGCCCCTAAAATGCCAGGACAGTATAGGAATCCCACAAATTACCCCATTTTAGAAAGAAGACACCCCAAGGTATTCCATTAGGAGGATGGTGAGTTCATAGAAGATTTTTTTTTTTTTTGTCACAAGTTAGCGGAAATTGATTTTAATTCTTTTTTTTCACAAAGTGTCATTTTCTGCTAACTTGTGACAAAAATAAAATCTTCTATGAACTCACCATACTCCTAACGGAATACCTTGGGGTGTCTTCTTTCTAAAATGGGGTCATTTGTGGGGTTCCTATACTGCCCTGGCATTTTAGGGGCCCTAAACCGTGAGGAGTAGTCTTGAAACCAAATGTCGCAAAATGACCTGTGAAATCCTAAAGGTACTCATTGGACTTTGGGCCCCTTAGCGCACTTAGGGTGCAAAAAAGTGCCACACATGTGGTACCGCCATACTCAGGAGAAGTAGTATAATGTGTTTTGGGGTGTATTTTTACACATACAGATGCTAGGTGGGAGAAATATCTCTGTAAATGACAATTATTTGTTTTTTTTACACACAATTGTCCATTTACAGAGAGATTTCTCCCACCCAGCATGGGTATGTATAAAAATACACCTCAAAACACATTATACTACTACTTCTGAGTACGGCGATACCACATGTGTGACACTTTTTTGCAACCTAGGTGCGCTAAGGGGCCTAACGTCCTATTCACAGGTCATTTTGAGGCATTTGGATTCTAGACTACTCCTCACGGTTTAGGGCCCCTAAAATGCCAGGGCAGTATAGGAACCCCACAAGTGACCCCATTTTAGAAAGAAGACACCCCAAGGTATTCCGTTAGGGGTATGGTGAGTTCATAGAAGATTTTTTTTTTGTCACAAGTTAGCGGAAAATGACACTTTGTGAAAAAAAAAAACCAATACATATCAATTTCCGCTAACTTGTGACAAAAAATAAAATCTTCTATGAACTCACCATACTCCTAACGGAATACCTTGGGGTGTCTTCTTTCTAGAATGGGGTCATTTGTGGGGTTCCAATACTGCCCTGGCATTTTAGGGGCCCTAAACCGTGAGGAGTAGTCTTGAACCCAAATGTCTCAAAATGACCTGTGAAATCCTAAAGGTACTCATTGGACTTTGGGCCCCTTAGCACAGTTAGGCTGCAAAAAAGTGTCACACATGTGGTATCGCCGTACTCAGAAGAAGTAGTATAATGTGTTTTGTGGTGTATTTTTACATATAACCATGCTGGGTGGGAGAAATATCTCTGTAAATGACACATTTTTGATTTTTTTTACACACAATTGTCCATTTACAGAGAGATTTCTCCCACCCAGCATGGGTATGTGTAAAAATACACCACAAAACACATTATACTACTTCTCCTGAGTATGGCGATACTACATGTGTGACACTTTTTTGCAGCCTAGGTGCGCTAAGGGGCCCAACGTCCTATTCACAGGTCATTTTGAGGCATTTGTTTTCTAGACTACTCCCCACGGTTTAGGGCCCCTAAAATGCCAGGGCAGTATAGGAACCCCACAAGTGACCCCATTTTAGAAAGACGACACCCCAAGGTATTCCGTTAGGGGTATGGTGAGTTCATAGAAGATTTTATTTTTTGTCACAAGTTAGTGAAAAATGACACTTTGTGAAAAAAACAATAAAAATCCAATTTCCGCTAACTTTTGACAAAAAATAAAATCTTCTATGAACTCATCATACACCTAACAGAATACCTTGGGGTGTCTTCTTTCTAAAATGGGGTCACTTGTGGGGTTCCTATACTGCCCTGGCATTTTACGGGCCCAAAACTGTGAGTAGTCTGGAAACCAAATTTCTCAAAATGACTGTTCAGGGGTATAAGCATCTGCAAATTTTGATGACAGGTGGTCTATGAGGGGGCAAATTTTGTGGAAACGGTCATAAGCAGGGTGGCCTCTTAGATGACAGGATGTATTGGGCCTGATCTGATGGATAGGAGTGCTAGGGGGGTGACAGGAGGTGATTGATGGGTGTCTCAGGGGGCGGTTAGAGGGGAAAATAGATGCAATCAATGCACTGGGGAGGTGATCGGAAGGGGGTCTGAGGGGGATCTGAGGGTTTGGCCGAGTGATCAGGAGCCCACACGGGGCAAATTAGGGCCTGATCTGATGGGTAGGTGTGCTAGGGGGTGACAGGAGGTGATTTATGGGTGTCTCAAGGTGTGATTAGAGGGGGGAAATAGATGCAAGCAATGCACTAGCGAGGTGATCAGGGCTGGGGTCTGAGGGCGTTCTGAGGTGTGGGCGGGTGATTGGGTGCCCGCAAGGGGCAGATTAGGGTCTAATCTGATGGGTAACAGTGACAGGTGGTGATAGGGGGTGATTGATGGGTAATTAGTGGGTGTTTAGAGGAGAGAAGAGATGTAAACACTGCACTTGGGAGGTGATCTGATGTCGGATCTGCGGGCGATCTATTGGTGTGGGTGGGTGATCAGATTGCCCGCAAGGGGCAGGTTAGGGGCTGATTGATGGGTGGCAGTGACAGGGGGTGATTGATGGGTGGCAGTGACAGGGGGTGATTGACAGGTGATTGACAGGTGATCAGTGGGTTATTACAGGGAATAACAGATGTAAATATTGCACTGGCGAATTGATAAGGGGGGGGTCTGAGGGCAATCTGAGCGTGTGGGCGGGTGATTGGGTGCCCGCAAGGGGCAGATTAGGGTCTAATCTGATGGGTAACAGTGACAGGTGGTGATAGGGGGTGATTGATGGGTAATTAGTGGGTGTTTAGAGGAGAGAATAGATGTAAACACTGCGCTTGGGAGGTGATCTGATGTCGGATCTGCGGGCGATCTATTGGTGTGGGTGGGTGATCAGATTGCCCGCAAGGGGCAGGTTAGGGGCTGATTGATGGGTGGCAGTGACAGGGGGTGATTGATGGGTGGCAGTGACAGGGGGTGATTGACAGGTGATCAGTGGGTTATTACAGGGAAGAACGGATGTAAATAATGCACTGGCGAATCGATAAGGGGGGGTTTGAGGGCAATCTGAGCGTGTGGGCGGGCGATTGGGTGCCCGCAAGGGTCTAATCTGATGGGTAACAGTGACAGGTGGTGATAGGGGGTGATTGATGGGTGATTGATGGGTAATTAGTGGGTGTTTAGAGGAGAGAATAGATGTAAACGATGGATTTGGGAGGTGATCTGATGTCGGATCTGCGGGCGATCTATTGGTGTGGGTGGGTGATCAGATTGCCCGCAAGGGGCAGGTTAGGGGCTGATTGATGGGTGGCAGTGACAGGGGGTGATTGACGGGTGATTGACGGGTGATTGATGGGTGATTGACAGGTGATCAGGGGGGATAGATGCATACAGTACACAGGGGGGGGGGAGGGTCTGGGGGGGTCTGGGGAGAATCTGAGGGGTGGGGGGGTGATCAGGAGGGAGCAGGGGGCAGTTTAGGGACTAAAAAAAAAAATAGCGTTGACAGATAGTGACAGGGAGTGATTGATGGGTGATTAGGGGGGTGATTGTGTGCAAATGGTGGTCTGGGGGGTGGGCAGGGGGGTTCTGAGGGGTACTGTGGGCGATCAGGGGGCAGGGGGGGGCAGATCAGTGTGTTTGGGTGCAGACTAGGGTGGCTGCAGCCTGCCCTGGTGGTCCCTCGGACACTGGGACCACCAGGGCAGGAGGCAGCCTGTATAATACACTTTGTAAACATTACAAAGCGTATTATACGCTTCCTATCCGGGGATCGTCGGGTTAACAACCCGCCGGCGCTTCCGATTGGCCGGCGGGTTGACGGCGCGGGTGGGCGGAGCCTATTGCCGGTGGATGCGCGCGCATCCCAGCGCGCGATCCCCGGCCAGAGAGTGCCCCAGGACCTGACGCCAATCTGCGTTACGTGGTCCTGGGGCTGCCACTTTGCCGCCGCCAATATGAAGTAGGCGGTCGGCAAGTGGTTAAAGGGGCACTATGGTGAAAAATTGTAAAATTTAAAATATGCGCACACATATACATACAAGAAGTACATTTTTTCCAGAGTAAATTGAGCCATAAATTAGTTTTCTCCTATGTTGCTGTCACTTACAGTAAGTAGTAAATCTGATAGAAGCAACAGGGTAATGTTGCCGTGTGCGGTCTAAGCGATTTTTGTGCATCGGTTGATTGAAATCTACACCCTGCCAGCCAGGTAGCCATTAAAACCGGGCGTAGATTTCAATGATTGCGGTCCTAAAGTATTTAAAACAGAAGGTATTTGTGATTATTCAGGTTGGAGTGTCCTCTGGGGTGTCCCACAATGCATCACTGCTGAATATGCAAATCATCCTTTGTTGTCCATGAAAGCTAACCACACCTCCAGAACCGCTGGAATGCAAAGATGCGTCAGCTTGTTGTACAGAGCCACAATAACCCAACATGCGTGCATTTCGGGTTGGTTGATCCTCATTAGTGCATGGCATGGATTAACGTGGCTCTATGGGGTAGGATTTGAAACACCCAGAGCTACAGATTACCCAGCAAGCTCATGGTGAACCAGAACTCCTAGGAGTGTGTGAAGGGCTACAAAGGACAAAAAAAAAAGCCCTCTTACTAACAGGGCTATGGAGTCGGAGTCAGAGCCGAGGAGTCGGAGTCAGAGCAATTTTGGTTACCCGGAGTCGGAGTTGGAGTCAGTGATTTCATAAACTGTGGAGTTGGAGTCGGACGATTTTGTACAAAATCTACAGCCCTGGTAAGTATTAGACTAAGGAGTAAGAGTCGAGGAGTCTGAGTCGGAGCCATTTTGGGTACCCGGAGTCAGTCGGTGGTTTCATAAACTGGGGAATCTGAGTTGGAGTCTGAAGATATTTTTACCGACTCCACAGCCCTGCTTACTGAAATTTTAAACGAAACAAGAGAGGCAAACTTTTGTTTTGCTTAACATCTTAGTAAGAGGGCTTTTGGTCCTTTGTAGCCCCTTATTACACACTCCCAGGAGTTCTGGTTCACCATGAGCTTGTTGGGTAATCTGTAACTACTGATATGTAAGTGCTTCAGAAAACAACACTGTCTTCTAAAGAGTGCAGAGTTTTTTTGCAACTGAGGTTTCTTAACTCTTCCTGTACTGGAAAACAATATAAGACTTTTACTAATGTTATAGTTCTTAGCTGTACTACACATACAATTCATAGGCCTCAATTCACTATGCAGTTTAGACTAGTCTATTGATAGTTTGGTGTAATGTTTTAGACCTTTTTTTAGACCTGGTCTAAAACATTCCGTAATTAGGTCGGTAAAGCACGGGAAATGATCAAAACATGCAATTCACAAAGGCAAACAAGGAGTAACCACGCCCAGTTTTTCTGACAGAGATTAGACCAGCTGATTTCTGTCGGTAAAGTAGTTATGTGAGGTATTAGGTCCCATTCGCACTTGAGCGGTTTGCCGGCGATTTCGGCAAAACGCTCAAACGCTAGCACTTTTGAAAGTGCTAGTGTAATAAGTCTATGGGCCCGTTCTTATTTGGGCAATTTGCGCTAATCGCCCCAAATCGCGAAACGCAAACGCGTCGCCTGCACCTTTTTCAGGCGATTTTCCGGCGATCGCATTTCAGTGCTATAGCAAAATGCGATCGTGGAAAAATCGCCACAGTGTTCAGTGATTTTTTTTTTCCGCTGAAAAATCACTCACGCAAAACACCGGCAGTAAGCACCGGCGTTTTGCACTTTCAAGTGTGAATGGGCCCTAAGATTGAGGATGGAACCTTTTGAATTAATTATGCAGGAGTTCAATAGTATCCAGAGGAGAGCTCATCAGAGGAGAAGGATATCAGTCATAGCTACTCGTTTGTGAATTGCATCTTTTGATCATTTCCCCTGCTTTACCGACCTAATTACTGAATGTTTTAGACCAGGTCTAAAAACAGGTCTAAAACATTTGGTAATTATTAGTGAATTCCCTCTTGATGCAACTGATTTGCACCAAACCATCAGTAGACTAAAAACCATCAGTAGACTGGTCTAAACTGCTTAGGGCCTGAGCCCACTGATGCAGTTGTTGTCACTTTTCAGCATCTATAACATTGAAGTGTAACTGAAAAGCGGACACAACTGTGTTAGTGGGCTCGGGCTCTTAGTGAATTGAGGCCATTATCTTGTTAGTTTATTTTCGTTTGTTTACTTTAACTTAACACAATCATGATTGTTATTCCTGTCTGTGGCGTCTCTTGTCAGTAGCAGCAAGAGGACAGCCCTGGCGCTTTGCTGCCGTAAGGCCACAGCTGAGCTCTGAGGCAGAACAGTGATCTGTACAATGCTGACCTTTCAGAGACGGCGAAGTCCCTCTCGCTGCCCGCCAGGAAAGTGTCGCATTAGGACAGCGTAACTTTCCATTCCACAGCGATTGTTGTAGTGTCCTCTGAGCTCTAATCCCGTGACCTTACACCCAATAACGGGCCTTCCAGCAGCTGTCAGACGCCTGATATCAGACTCAGTGACAGGCAGCCAGGCTCCGTGTGTAGATCTATCCTCCTCCTGCAGCATGGCTGAGTGAGGCGGCTGCCTCAGGAGACGATGGGCCTGTTCACACTTATGGGGGATGTGGTTCTGTACCAGGACGCTGGGCCCCGGGTCACAGGAGGCCTCTGGCGGCTCCTCACCATGTTTATGGAGGAGGAGGATGTGGAGAATATGGATATCCTGTCACTCCTGTCTGAGGTGAACACTCTGTACTGTCGTGTGTAACCATGACGACCTGCGCATCCTTCTTAGTGATCTTTGTGTTTTGTCCTGACAGACTTCCCTCGCTAAGAACTTAGACCTCCCCAGCCGGGTGCTCCAGTTTGTAGAAGACAGAATGCAGACCACCATGGTAAGACCCTCATTAATGTACATCACAAACAGTGGCGTAGCAATAGGGTTGCAAAGGTTGCGACCGCACCGGGGCTCCTGGACTAGAAGGGCTCACTTAGGGGCCCTCCTTCAGCCATCTTATTGGCTTTGCATTGGTGCTAGGCTGGTAATGCACCTCTATATGTACATTGCACAGTAGTAATCCTTAACAAACTGTTTCCTTTCTCTGATCACACCTCTCTGACACTGCAGCTGTCCTTGCTAGGTTTTGGGACTCCATATCAATACAGTGGTGAGGGCCCCATATAAAATTCACACTGGGGCCTCAAGCTTCTTTATGCCACTGATCTTAAATCGCAGATTTCTCACTTCGGACGGGCTAAAGTCAGAGATAACCATATGTCCATCAATGCTGGGGTGGAATTGGGGAGCTGATCAGGGTTTTGTAAGCAGGCACTCAGCAAAATGGGAAATTGGGCACCTGAGGCAACGCAGAAGTTCAGGCGCCCCATAGGTGCCCGTGTTATTTCCACCTATAAAGGGAGACTTGGGCGCCTGATAAAATAGCGGGCGCCGGGGACCACCTGCTATACGAACTGCGGCTACATGGATGCCAGGCATCTGTTTAAGGAGGCTGGAAGGGGGGGGGGGGGGGGGGGCGGGGGTTCGGTTAAGGTTGTGCATCGGTTGAGGGTAGGTTAGAGATAAGCATCGTTTTTTGGGGTCAGGGGGGTTGGTTAAGGTTAGGTATCGGTTGGGGTAGGTTAGGGATAGGCATCCGTTTTGGGGGGTTGGTTAAGGTTAGGCATCGGTTGGGCGTAGGTTAGGGACAGGTGTGTGTGTGTGTGTGTGTGTGTGTGTGTGTGTGTGTGTGTGTGTGTGTGTGTCTGTTGGTTAGGGTTAGGACTCGGTGGGGGTAGGTTAGGGATAGGTATCCGTTTTGGGGAGTCGGTTAAGGTTAGGCATCGGCTGGGCGTAGGTTAGGGACAGGTGTGTGTGTGTGTGTGTGTGTCTGTCGGTTAGGGTTAGGACTCGGTGGGGGTAGGTTAGGGATAGGAGAGTGTGGGTGGGTCAGTTAAGGTTAAGCCTTGGTGGGTGGTAGGTTAAGGATATCCGTGGGGGGGGGGGGGGGGGAGGGGCAATTAGGGTTAGGTATTAGTAGATGGAGAGCTCTGTGTGAGATTGTTCGGCAACCCGAATGGTCCTGGGTTGCCGAACACTGGGAGTGGTGCAGGCATCGGTAAGTGTTTAGCAAGCAGGACGAGTGTTTGGCAAGGCGACGGTATAAGGTGCCTGCTTTTGGCAAGTGGCGCTGAGTTGTTTGAGAGGTGCAGGCATTGGTAAGTGTTTGGCAAGCAGGGCAAGTGTTCGGCAATGCTGTGGTACTGTAAGTGTATTGGTGGGAAGGTTAGTGTTAAGCTGGCCACTAACTGTCCAATTTCTAGTGAAAAATCGTTCGAGCGATCAGAAATTCTGATCGGATTGGTTGTAAATAATCTCCATTGGTGGACACAATTGATTATGAACGAGTGAAAAAAATGTCGTCCGAATGAATTTTCGTCGAACGAAAATTTGGATTTTCTTGGTGGTCGTGATAGATGGGAAGTAAAGATTGGTTAGTTGATGGTGTAGTGAACGATTTTTCGTTCGATCAGAATTTCTGATCGCTCGAACGATTTTTCGCTAGAAATTGGACCGTTAGTGGCCAGCTTTAGGCGTATTGGTGGGAAGGTTAGTGTAAGGTCTCTTTTAGATGGATGGCTAAGCTGAGCGTTTGTTGAGCAGTTGAACATGCTGTCTGCCGGCAACTAGTCTGCAAAAAAAAAACCTCCATGTCTCGTTTGTTCATGGCCATGGCTACAGACTCTATTTGGGGGGTATCGTTAGGCAGGTACGTATTAGGCATACTGGTAGGAGGATTAGTGTTAGGGGATAGGGTAGGGGGAGGTTTCAGAAGGGTGCAGTTGGAAACGGCACCGATAGAGAGAGAGAATCGCAGCTAAGCCGGTAGCAGAATATCGGTAACCGTATGTTATCGGCACAGCTTGGACCAAGAATCCATAGCAGTGATTATAAACCTATGCGTATGGCCACCCTTACAGCCAACCAGAGGGGAGAGTTTGCTTTTACACAATACCAGTTGCCTGGCAGTCACGTTGTTGTTCTGGTATCAGTAGTGTCTGAGTCAACCCTGAAACAAGCATGTAGGTAATCCAGTCAGAGTTGAGTCGGAGCAGCTGATCTCCATGCTTGTTCAGGGTCTCTGGTTAAGAGTATTAGACACACAGGATCAGGGGGCAGCCGGGAAGCTTGCATTGTTTAAAAGGAAATAAATATGGAAACCTCCAGATCACTCTCGCTAATGGTTCCCTTTAAGAAAGCAAAATTGCACAAAGCAGTTTCAGCGACATAGTGACACATTAGTTCCCATCTGACCCTTGTTGTTTCTTCATTACAGTGGACGGGAATATTGATTGGGGCCGCCGTTGCTCTGTCCCTCATTGGCATTGTGGTCTTCTTCGTCTACAAGAGATTTCGACAGTCCAGTAAGTACCTCACCCCGGGGATAAATGTTCTTCTCTCGTTTGTGTGGGTTTCCTCCTGGCGGTGAGGTCTGCTCCCACCTTTCAGAAGACAATGTTTTAGAATTGTACTAGCCAAGATAGTCATGTCGGTGGGAAGATCAAGATATACGCGTTTCGTGGGAACTCGCCCACTTCCTTAGGCCAAATAAGGTGCCATTAGATGCTTTTAGCCGCATTGAGAAGCTCCCTAAATGCGGCTACCAGCATCTAATGGCACTTTATTTGGCCTGAGGAAGTGGGCGAGTTCCCACGAAACGCGTTGCCTGTGCTTTGTAGTAATAAAATTCATTTTCTTATGAATTTGTCATCCTTGAGATAAGCCTCCTCATTTTTTATATTTTATTTGTTTTTAATATATTTTATTTTATATTGGGCGCCTCTTCACCTTACCCTATGCCTTACTCCCCCACCGAGGGGTGTTCTCCTACACCTGACCCCGAGTGGTTTCATATCACGTAGGTTATTTGAGTGTATGTGCCTTTTCCAAGAGAGCGACCATCTCCAGGTCCCCTGGTAACCCGAGTGGTGTCGGAGTTGTGCATCTCCATCTGCGTATAGCGGTCGGTTGCTCCTGTGCAACTCATCTTTGTGAGTATTTTCCTTTTGTTCTCACAGACACCCACAACTTTTGTGACGTACTGCACCATCTGGGTTCCTGTTGCCTCTGTGCTTTTTTTTAGGGTGTATACCTTCACCCTCAACCACCACTTACAAATCTGGGTTGCTAAAGGCAACTATGGTAATGAGCAAGTGTAACTCGTCTCCACACTGACCTGTGGATAAGACTTCTTCAGAATTATTGTTGGTCGCTCTTCAAAAAGGTTTTAGGGAAAAGGCCCTGGTCTAGGGGAAGGGTACTAAAGCCGATGGGAGGAGGCGCCCCAAGAAAAAATCCTGTAAGTGCAACACTTGTCAAGATTGTAAAATAAAACAAATCATATTTAGGTGTAAAAGACAATTGTTATTGGACACTTAGGCCGCATTCACACTATAAGCGCTTTCCTGAGCGCTCTGTGATTGCTGAGCGCTTTCTGAACGCTTTTTAAAAATGTCTCCCATTCACTTTCATTAAACTCACGTAAAAATCTTCGCGATCGTGTACGCAAAAAACTGCGGGTATTTTTACGTGATTTTTTTTTACCGCGATTTTAATGAAAGTTAGTGGGAGACATTTTTAAAAAGCCCTAATCAGTCACATAGCGCTCAGAAAAGCGCCTATAGTGTGGATCCGGCCTTAAAGAGGAACTGTAGTAAAAATGACACAATTTGTAAAATTGCTTATTTCTTACAATATTCATTTCTAGATTATTTAGTCAGTGTTTGCCCATTGTAAAATCTTTTCTCTCCCTGATTTACATTCTGAACTTTATGATTGGTGGTGACAGCTTTAGTTCTGCCAAGTGATTCCACAATGCAATGAGGTTCATAGCAAACTGTCAAGACCTTGGTTATGACCTCACACTGTGGGAGGGGTTTCACCACAATATCAGCCATACAGACCCCCCCCTCCCTGATGATCTATTCGAGAAAAGGAAAAGATTTCTCATGGGAAAGGGGGTATCAGCTACTGACTGGAATGAAGTTCAATCCTTAATGTTTCTCTTAACACGATGACGCGTTTCATGGCTCTTAACCGCTTCTTCAGGTCAAGCAAAAACAGCGTCTTGCCATTGGCTGTCTGGAGTGAGGCAGCTTTATGAGGTGCTTCTTTGCTCCAGACAGCCAATGGCAAGACCTGTTTTTGATTTTACTTAAAGAAGCGGATAAAACCTGTGAAACGCGACGTCTTGTTGAGTGTCCCATAAAACTTGTCTTTTTATCGCTTATGCCCTCCTCTCTGTTAGAGCAGTAGGATTAGCCATACTATGCC
This sequence comes from Hyperolius riggenbachi, assembly GCF_040937935.1. Lineage (NCBI taxonomy): Eukaryota > Metazoa > Chordata > Amphibia > Anura > Hyperoliidae > Hyperolius > Hyperolius riggenbachi. Next base: position 261,103,775 of record NC_090653.1, read on the forward strand.
AGGAAAAAAACACATATATACGTAGATAAATACTTGATCTACTTACATAACACATGTATTGTACCGTCCACGTTTTGATTTTAGTGAATGTTATATAGTAAATGAAGAGAATTTAGTTCCTGGTGGGAACCATGTCTTTTGCCCACAGTTTGAGGCTAAATCCTGATGTAATTTCTGCCATTTACTTTTTTTCTTTTCTCCTCCAATCGCTGAGTCACCTTAGCCTTCCTTGTAAACACAAGTGAGCAAGGGATCATGTTTTAGATAAGAAGGTAGACAGGGAAATAAATGGAAGAGGAGGAATATATTATAGATAAAAAGAACCCCCAGCATGCAACTGAATGGCACTGACTACTAAAGGGCCAGTGCTCCAAGTAAGTGATAACTCCAAATCATAACAGCAGAAAAAATTTTGAATGCAGGATTAGCATCTTTATCACTTAATACAATCAGACCAGTTGCCGTTGAAATTTGATTTTTATGGTGACAATCCCACTTAAAGCTTTCAGGTAGCTGGTGCCCTTCTTCAGGCATATATTCAGATGTAATGGGAAGTGTCACACTGAAAAGTATAGGCTGCTCAAAACAAATTCAGTTACACAGAAAAGAATGCAAACATAAATACAGCCATGCTGGTAATATTGTGTACATGGTACTCTGCACACTATCCCCCTCTGGAGTAATCTGTATAGGTAGAGATGGGCTATGAAATAAAAATGATCAAACAACAAACAGAATGGTAAGAGCTCAACTCCAAACAACCCCTGCCTTTTTAAAATGGTCTGCAGGAAAGCCTATCAGCAAATATAAAGGCACAGCAACATGCACCGTAATCTGTGTGGAACTAAAGGCTCTGGTCCCTTTAAGGACCAGAGCCTTTTTTTTTTACTTTTGCATTTCCTGATCACTCTGGCTTAAAGTGATCAGGCGGTCAGGAGCCAATAAAAACAGCCCCTGACCGATGCATGGAACTCTGTTGTCTTTAGACAGCGAAGATCTGTCTGGGACGTGCTATTGCATCCCGTGCCCAGACTCTAGTGGCATTAAAATTATGCCGCATCAGGCTTAACTGCTTGCCGACCAGGTAACGCCAATGGGCGTGAGCATGGCGGCAGCCCCAGGACCGCCTAACGCCAATTGGCGGCAAGTCCTGGGGCGGGGTTTTGCAGGAGATCGCGTGTGCGTCTCCGAATGAATCTTCCGCTCCGCCATCAGTCTCCCAGCGGCGATCGGGAGACTGTTAGGGCTCTTTTCCACTATGAAATGATTCCGATCGCGATCGCGTTTCAATTTCCACCATGCGATTGCGATTGAGCTACTATACTCATTATAGTCCAGCTCAATCGCATACAAAACGCGGCAGGACAATGATTGCGATTTGACCAAAATCGCATCGCAATCGGATCGCACTAATGGAAATTGCTGCTGCAGTTTCCATTAGTTTAATGTACCTTGCGATTTGCGATCAGAAGCAGATCGCAAATCGCAGGCTAGTGGAAAAAGGCCCTTAGACGGCAAAACCGCCATCTATTTACTGTGTACAGTGCTGCGATCCATGGCAGCGCTATACTCGGGACAACCGTGTGACACGGCTGTCCCCTCTGGAGGCTGAGGAGCAATCAGCTGTCATAGTCTGGCGGGGGAGACTTAGAAAAATAATAATAAAAATAGGTTGATTTAGTAAAAAAAAAAAAATCTTTACAAAAATAAATAAACATCCTGGGAGCGATCAAAGCCCACCAACCGAAAGCTCTGTTGGTGGGCGGAAAAGGGGGGGCGAGGGGAACACTTGAGTTGTACGGCCCTGCAGCGAGGCCTTAAAGCTGCAGTGGCCTAAATTGCAAAAAATAGCCTGGTCACTAGGGGGTGTAAGCCTACAGTCCTCAAGAGGTTAAAGTGTACCAGAGATGACATGTGACATGGTGAGATAGACATTTGCATATACAGTGGGAAGCATGCAGACACTTACGCTGTGCTCCTTTTCTTTTTCCCTGCCTGAAAGAGTTTATAATTAGCTATGGAACTGACTGTCAGAACTCAGTGGACTCACTGATAACACATTACAGCTATAAAACACTTTCCTAGGGAGATACCTGGGCTTTTTACTGTAAAAGGGAAAAGATAAAAAGGTCAATAGTTCATGTATTCTCACGCTGGGACTCTTGAGACGCTGCAATTGAGTGGAGACTATGAAACATAAATCTGCTTTGTAAATGTTTATACATAAAATAAATCCCTGAGATATCTAAATGAGTCATTTTTCAAAGTAGAAGGACAGATCCAATTGTTTATCTCATTAGTTTATTTTCATCTATGATTCACTTTAAAGATAACCTGTAATGGAGAAAAAACTCTTTGGGGGATACTTACCTCGGGAGGGGGGAAGCCTCAAAGTCCTAACAAGGCTTTCCCCATCCTCCTCCGTTCAAGTGCCGGGACCCCCCGAACTGCGGCGAGGTAAATGTTTATCTACCGTGATCCTGCGCAGGCGCGCTAGTGTCTCTCTTCGTTTGGGCTAATGCGGAAATAGTCGAGCCTGATCGTATCCGCTCTACTGCGCAGGTGCGAGTCCTTTGCTCCTGCGCTGTAGAGCGAATTGATTGGGGTCGGCTATTTCCACCTTAGCCTGAATGAAGGGCTGCTAGTTTGCCTGCGCTGGATGGTGGTAGGTGGACTTTCGGGGGAGCCAGCGCTGGATTCCCCAAGCTACAGAGAACAGGGAAGCCTCATTGGGACCTTGAGGCTTCCCCCTCCTGAGGCAAATATCCCCCAAAGGGGACAATTTTTAACATTTCTTTACAATTGAAGGATTACAATCAAGTTTTCTGACTGATTGTAACATTTGAAACTTCTGACCAATGTACCACACACACATGTTCAATATTTCTCCAATTATGAAAAAAAATGATTCACATGTGTACTGGTTAAGGGCACTGCCTTTACATGGGAGATCAGGGTTCGAATCCTGGCCAGGGTCAGTACCTATTCAG